>NC_142694.1:3194318-3345833 GCF_029641045.1 Salvia hispanica
TATTTTTATGTTATTCCTATATAAAATATATAATATACTCTATTGAATTTCACCGTTAGCTTTATTATAGAAATTAGATCACCCCCTAATGATCATGCTAATTGATTTTATCCAAAAATAGCGTTTGGTTATATTTGTCCACATATAAAATATAATTATGGCATAGAGACATAAGAGTATTATGGCATGGAGACATTATGTCTCTAAATCACTACTCTTCTTTAAAACCCGTACCATAACTAAATGTGACTATAAATGTGGGACGGAGGGAGTATTTCTTTATTGGGCTAATCTATTTTATTTTAGTTTTGGGTGGGAGTAGTAGGATAATTTATACTTCCTCCATCTAATAAAACCTGAAAATAGCACGAGTTTTAATTTGAAAATGGCATGGGTTTATAATCATTAATCAACAATATATTTATATTTTGGCTATTAAGTATTTCTTTATTGGGCTAATCTATTTTATTTTAGTTTTGGGTGGGAGTAGTAGGATAATTTATACTCCCTCCATCTAATAAAACTTGAAAATAGCACGAGTTTTAATTTGAAAATGGCACGGGTTTATAATCATTAATCAACAACATATTTATATTTTGGCTATTAAGTATTTCTTTATTGAGCTAATATATTTTATTTTAGTTTTGGGTGGGAGTAGTAGGATAATTATACTCCCTCCATCTAATAAAACTTGAAAATTGCACGAGTTTTAATTTGAAAATGGCACGAGTTTATAATCATTAATCAACAACATATTTATATTTTGGCTATTATTCCATTAAGTATTTCTTTATTGGGGTAATCTATTTTATTTTAGTTTTTGGTGGGAGTAATAGGATAATTTATACTTCCTCCATCTAATAAAATTTGAAAATTGCACGAGTTTTAATTTGAAAATGGCACGGATTTATAATTATTAATCAACAAGGAGCTGGCCAAGACCAGTAATCTGCGTACTGTTAAGCTATCCGAAAATGGGTTGAGCGGGGAGATTCCAGAGGGAATCTTAAATCTTAAGAGTCTCGAGGAGTTTGTTTTGTGTTTCCAAGCCACCGTTTCTTTTTGTGTTCACACGGTAATTAGGATAGTTTGTTTTGTGTTCCCAAGCTAAAAAGTTTAGCTTGTGATGTGTATCAATCCATAAAATTTGCAGTTTGCTAATATAGTCATAAAGTTACAGTAGTACTTAATTTTTTACTATACTCACTAACTCGTTACTTATAATTTTATAGCATGTTCATGTCCACACTCCAACCAAAAAATATACTCCACTACATCTAAGTTGCTTCATATAATACGTTAACTTTTAATTTTCATCTTGATTAAAATTGGAACATGAATAAATGAGATAAAATTGTGTTCACCTTATCGGAGTAGTATTTTTAAAATTTGTGTACAATAGTACTCTGCTTGTCGCATACTAGTATTACCATGAGGAAATTAGCAGTCCTCTTGATTATTAATAGTATTAATTAGTTACTGATTGATTTGATTATATAGTATTTTTTTTGTATTTATAGAACTCGTAGATACATGTGATTCCTGGAGATTCAGTTGCATTTATAACAGCACAAGCGAGGACGAGGGATAAAGAGGCAACTGGTTTTGTGTTCTCCCATTGCAACGTAACTGGGTCGGGCCGGATTGCATATTTAGGCAGGCTGTGGAGACCGTATGCAAGGGTGATCTTCGCTAACTCCTATCTCAGCAACGCTGTCAACCCTCAAGGGTGGTTCGACGATCAAAATAATAGGACTGCGTTTTCTGGAGGATTCCAAAAATGCAGGCCCGGGAGCGAACCTTGACAAGCGGGTGAGTTTTACTAAGAAGCTCAACGAAGAAGCAGCTAGGCCATTTGTCGGCCTTGATTTTATAGGTGCTTCTGCATGACTCATCACTCCTCCCAAACTCTAAGAGCACTCCCAATGGTCTCCCTTATTTCTCCCTTATTTCTCCCTAACTCCTGCCACATCAGCGCCACATCAACACCAAAATTTATCCCCAGTTTTTAGCCAACTTTTAGCCAACCTCTGCAATGGTTTCTCCCTTATTTCTTCCTTATTTCTCCCTAACTCAACATTTCATTTTTACATCATCACTAATTTAATTGTTTTATTTTTATATATAATAAGCTAGCTTATTTAATTTATAAGATAAAACAAATAATAGTACACATCAACAAATAAAGTTCGTTGTATTAAACACGGGTACACATTACAACGAAGAAAAAAAAAAAAAAGTACACGAATGGATAAAAAAAATCAAAAAAAAAATTCAAAGAAAAAAAAATTCAAGGGCGGTGGGCGCGGTTTCTATTTGCCCACAATTCTTCGATGATATCGTGTTGTAGTGCTTGATGGGCCTCCTTCTGGTGTATGTCCATGAACGCCTGGAACCGTTCATGTTCGTTGTGCGGTACACCCTGGCGAGCGGACTCGGTTGAGACACCGTGACTCGATGATGCAACACTTGGGTCGTTGGTGACGTCGAAGACGCCTTCGTGTTCATATTCGATGATCATGTTATGCATGATTATGCACGCATACATGATATCGGCAATATCCCCCTGGTAGAAAAAGCGCGTCGGGCCCTTTACCAGTGCAAATCGCGATTGGAGCACCCCAAATGCCCTCTCCACATCCTTGCGCGCAGACTCTTGCGCTCGGGCAAAATACCTTCTTCTATCTCCGAGTGGGCATCTGATCGTCTTCAGAAACACGGGCCATTGCGGATAGATGCCGTCAGCCAGGTAGTACCCCATGTTATGCACATTGCCATTGGCCGTGAATTCGATGGAGGGGCCTAACCCGTTGATCCGCTCGTTGAAAAGGGGCGAGGAATTGAGAACATTTAGGTCGTTGTTCGACCCGGCTATACCAAAATAAGCATGCCAAATCCAAAGCCGTTGGTCGGCAACGGCTTCAAGAATGATGGTGGGATGCGTACCTTTGTAGCCGGTAGTGAACTGGCCTCGCCACGCGGTTGGGCAGTTCTTCCACTGCCAGTGCATACAGTCGATGCTGCCGAGCATCCCCGGAAAGCCGTGGGTCCTCCAGTGCCAATCCAGTAGGAACTGGCAGTCAGCTGCGTCCGGCGAGCGAAGGTAGTGCTCCCCAAATATCTCTCGCACGCCCTGACAGAAATTCTTCAGGCACTCGTTGCCAGTCGTCTCGCCGCATTGCAGATACTCATCGAACATGTCGGCGGACCCTCCGTATGCCAACTGCCGGATGGCAACAGTGCATTTCTGTAGGGGCGATAGTCCGGGCTTCCCTGCTGCGTCTCGCTGGAGCCGGAACTCGGGGTAACGCGCGGACAACGCATTAACAATGCGCAGGAAGAGGGAGCGGCGCATTCTGAACCGGCGACGAAATACATCTGCCGGATAACGTGGTTCCTCCGCGAAATAATCGGCGAACAGCCGATCGTGCGCACCAGTGTGGTTGCGAGGGATGTATCGGCGCCGCCGGCGGATTGGCCGTTGGGGGGGTGGCTGCTGCATTCGAGCGATCTCGCTTTGTATGCGGCGGGAGATATAGTTGTTGATTGGGTTGTTGGCGAAACCCGCTACATCCCATCCGGTGGGAGCGGGAGGTACCTCTTCTTCGGAAGAAGAATGTGATATTTCCTCGTCGGACTGAGCACGAGACGATGAATCAGAACTCATTTAATAAAGATGGAGAGAAAAAAGATTGAAAATTTGTGTGAATGAAGTTTGTGGGTGATGAATGGAGGAAGAGGATGAAATATTTATAGGGGTGGAATTTAGAATATGACCGTTGAAGGAAAAAAAAAAAAAAAAAATTTGATCATCGCCGGATTATCGCCGAACAGCTCCCCACAGTGGCCGGCGATGATCCGGCGATAGCCCGGCGATAAAACGCCGTTTGGCGTAAAATCGGTAGGAAATTCGCCGAAAAATCGCCGACCTCCTCGCAATGGCCGGGGATAAGTCGGCGATATCCGGCGAAAAATCGCCGGATTATCGCCGTCGCCATTGGGAGTGCTCTAAACTATCCATTTTCTAACTGTATTTCTAAATCCACACTTATATATATAGTAGTGAAAAACTAGTTTGAGTTGAATGAATGCAACTGTTGCAATTTAAGTCATTTTAAATTTATTTCACATTAAGTAGCATCTATTGCTTTGTAAATGTAAAACTAAATATCAACATTCGAACCCAAGCTCTGCAATTTTTATAAGAAACAATTTATATTCCCACTATACACTCAAAGTAAAACAATTTTTTTTTTCGACACGGAATTTTATGTAGTACCCGAATATGCGTTACAAAGTATGCCCATCGATGCACTCACTCACCCAGCCAAACCAAAAAAGAGAAAAATGTTATTTTCTTTTATACGAGTTTCCGTTTCTACAATGAAAATGTACCTGATTCTACTAACAAGATTTCCATAACAAATAAATACCAAAGAGAGAAGAAATGCAGGCATGACGACGCATGAAGGTGAAGAATATATATATGCAGCAGCAGTCAAAGAAGGACATCTCTCCATCTCTATCTCTCTTCACATGCTCCCAGCTCTACCTGGTGTTGTCTTCCCTGGTTTGAACTTAGAAATGTCTACAAGGTCCCCGAATAGCTTGTCCTCCGCCCTAGCCGGCCTTCCAGATGGAAGAATGTTTGACGCCGGATTTCTCAGCCCGCTGTCATCCCTTACTGACATCGCGGATATGGTTTGCTGAGCAAAGTAGGCATTTTGCATTTGATTTTGGCCTTGGCCTTGGCCATAGCTGTATCCGTATCCATAACCAGCAGGCATTTGGTTGTTGTACATCTGTTGAGGATGATACATGTATCCCATCTGGGGATTAGCTTGCATTTGCTGCGGATACATAACCGCGTGCTGCTGCGGGTTCTGCATCGGGTAAGGATGCAACCCTTGCATTTGGTTGCTCTGCATTGCTGTGAACTGGCCTCCATTATACACACCAAGCGCTGCCTGATCATGAGCCATGGGTTGCGGACCTGTAACATAAGCGCCACTAGGCGATGGTTGGGCATGATTTACTACTCCTTGAGTTGCTTGCATTTCTTGAGCCTGGTTTGCTGCAGGCAGACTGCTGTCAAGTTGTGCTTCCCATGGCGGAGGGGGGAAGGAATCGTTAACCTGAGCGCCTACGACACAAAAAGATAAATTATAGGGATGATTCAGGTACGGCACCTACCTTTTTTTGGGGGGGATGGGGGTAGTTCATATAAAATCAATTGAACATGTACCATAAACTGGTGAGGGTGGTTGCTGCTGTTGGGTCATTTGACCATAAACTGGTGAGGGTGGTTGCTGCTGTTGGGTTACTTGACCGTTCCAGGTGCCATTTGGGTATGCAGAAGGCTGTGGAGCGTGAGAGTCTTGTGGCTGCTGAAACTGAGAAGGAGAAGGATAGACGTGTCCAACAGGAGTCGGTTGTTGATTGCTATTACCATCTGAAAACATGTCGACGAGTGCAAGAGCGTTGTGCTGAGAAGCGGCGGGGCTAGTTGGTTGGGGCTGTCCCACAGGAACAAGTGCCAGTGCGTTGAGGTCATCTCCACTCAAAAGATCTATCTTTGGGTCAGCCTTTACTGGAGTTGACAACTGGCCGTTAGTCGAGGGAGGAGGGATAGACAACTGTGTCGTCCCTACGCTAGTACTCGATGTAGGGCTGCAAAAAAGTGATAACATCAATCACTATTTAATTCATAATCACCTTGAAATAAGTTTCGAATGCAAAAAACCCATTGCAAGAGCTCAACAATGGATGTTTAAGTGACAGCCAAATTTATTTAGGTCTCGGCGAGACCAAAAGACGAAGAAGAAAATCCAAACAACAGTATGGAACAAGGATATACAAGGGCATATTTGAAACTTACCCTCGATCTAATTGTTTGGTATCACCAGTGTCGATAAGAGGAGAATCAACAGGTACCAAGGCTTTAGGTGGTTCAGGATTTAACTTCTCTGACTGAACAGGGACAACACCAGAGGCATGTGCTTCATGCTTTGCCAGTACTCGTTGCAAGTCATCGTTCAGTGCCAACCCTTGGCACAATAGTGATTCGTCCCTAAATAAGGAAGAAAATATTAAAGCATAGCCCAATAGTTAATGTGGCACACTTTCTTTGACAAAAAATCATCGAAAATAACATTGTAGTGCAAGCCACTAGTACAGTTAGAGAATACAAACTTTGGCGGTAGATGTATATAGTACTACATAGTCGAAGACTATACTCTATAGATATTGTAGAGCTTTCTATCCATCACCATGAATCCATATAACTAATGGATAAGAGGTCACATCAATACTAGGTGTAACAGAAGCAACTTGATATCCACAAAAGCATACACAGAAGGCACTCAATTAAAAGATCGTAGTTCTAACTAGCATACAATTATGCGGCAACTACAGATAAAAACATAGACCATTTACGGCGTTTTCCTGTACACTGGAACAATATGATAAATCTATATTAGAGAATACTAATCTAACAAATAAAAGGCAGTTCACCCCAACTCACATTGTGAGTAGTAAGTTGCTAAGCCCAAATAAAATACCAGCTTCTACAAAGCAACTGAAGTGATAACATAAATTTTTCAGACAACTGAAGAGGAATAAATACCTAAAAACTAAATGCACCAGATGGAAGTATCATTTTTCAACATCTATTACAGGACATTCACCAATTAGATGCGCTCTTACAAAATATTATCAAAAACAATAGTATGAATGTAGCAAAACTAAACCAGAACAAATGATAAACACTGCAAGTAAACTAGAGCTTACGAAGTTGAGTTCACAAGGTGCACTACTCTTTGCTTGTAGGTACGACATTGTTCGACCAGATCAACAATGACCTCCTGCTTAATTCCCTGCCAACAGGTACTTGGAGTTCAATGTCTTAAATATAAATTGATTCAAGCAACAACTGAATAAATTAACATATACATAGTATGAGTGAGTTATGTTTCCATTAACAACACAAGGACAAGTAAATCATAAGAACAGAATATTCTGAGAAAGTTTCCATCTTCAGTGTAGTAATACCTCTTTGTTTCCAGGATCTAAAGCACTCAACATTTCTGATAGGACATCCATGATACCTCGTGCATTTTGAAGTTCCGTCAAGCTGACATAAAGCCAGTGATGCAGAAAATATCAGATAAACAGAATTCCAAACATAAAACATCAGGATAGGAAGTAGCCACAATTTTTACCCGGGTATAAATTTTATAAGTGATAAACTGATAATTAGCTTTTACTCGGTACAAGCTAATAACTTCAAATGCTCGATAAGAACTGAATTATTTAACAATGAATAAGAAGAGAAATCTAGAAATGTTTCGCTCTTCACAATTTAAACTTTTGCAAATGAGAATTATCTCCAAGAATCCATTAAATATGAGCCCCATTTACATAGCTGTTAGTGAACTGTCATATACTCATATTAGATAAAGGATAGCATGTTGCATACTTCCAATAAAATGAAATATACCGTCGCATGCCATAATTCTGTGAAATTGAAAACCATTTAAATATTTCTTTTTCGAGAATAATGCACCTCAATGTTGGGAACTCAGCTTCTGCAGAAGACTCAGCTCCATCAGCTCTAGGTACTGGATTGCCAATATTTGGTGGATAAGATGTCAAGGGTTGTGTTTGCGGTGGTGTGAATACAGGAGCTGACCTCTCAGATCTCTGAGGGAACACTGCACCAAGACGCTGATAGGAAAGACACAAATAATAGAACCATAAGGAAATAAAGAAACCACTGTGTGTATGCTTCAGTAATTAAGTGTTAAGACACGAAGTTACTAGCATAAGTACCAATAAAGCCTGGTATGCCACATAATACTGAGGATATCTTCCCCTTGGTCCTCCAAAAGCTTCTTGCCATGTATCTATTAGAATCAATATCTTCTCTTTGACATGGAAGTCTGGCTGCAGTGATAAATTTTGCATCACTAAAAGCAGAGGCACCAAATCAAGACAATGATATATAGTGGGGACATCTATGAACTAGATACCTTCTTTTTCACCATTTTCACCATCTCATGAGGCAAATCTTTCTCAGCAACATGCATATGGACCATATCACCACAGTTCTTCACAACAGTCTCCAATAACTACAGTTATGCAATGAAAACATTTGCAAGTGACTGAACTGTTTGAAAATTTCTTCCATTATAAGGATATGTGCCTCCACAAGAAAGGGAAAACAAATGCATTTTCAGATAGTTCATACCATGATTTATGCATTCTCACCCTCCCTTGTGTTGCATGTCATATAGTAATCATATACGATACAAACACCCCTTACTTTAAGCAGTTAGAATCCTCTGGACAATAACAATTAATCAATTCCTTTCACATATTATCCCATCTTAGCAAATATGCATAATTGATCCCATCTATGTGGTTGCTATACAAGGATTCCCATTCAAGAAATTGCAGGAAGTTATTATCATAAGTAACTTCTTCAAAGTTCTGGAAAAAAGTTAAATAGTCAAACATCAATTACAACAGGAACTTGCTCATTGTTTAAGTGTACAGTCTAACATTTTAGCCTCTTTTGTTACTTATTACTATAATTTATGCCTTTTCTATTAACATTCTTCAGTTGTTGAATAGGATTGAATTCCTAGAAGATCACTGGTCTTAACAAATACAGTTTCCAATTTCTCCCAGAGTGCAGGCATCTTTACTCTCTTTGGGTCGCAATAAAAATTTCTGTGTTTCTAAATTCTTATACTAACAAGAGTTATAGTTCAGACATCCTTATCCACGATCAAGAAACTATGTTTCCCAACTTATGTTTTGTGCTCTTCTATAGTTCCTTTATCAAAGATCATATAAGCTAGAATACAGTTGTCATCCTAATATCCTATTGAATTACAAGAAAAGTTCTGCAAGAAGAGAATAATTGCACCCAGTTTGCCCATGCTCTACATTAATCAAAAGTAAACGTATCAAAAAGCTTGTTTCCATATATTTTCAGAGTACTGTTATCACCCAAAGGAGTGCAGCCCTAGAAATTGTCAGCAATGACTGAAGAGATAATTTTTCCCTGATGCAAACCTACCTAGATGATTATTTGTATTCAGTGAACAATACTGTTATTCCCAACCCAATTGAGCATTAACAAACAAAGCAGACAAACTTATTAGTATGAACTCGTTTGATTATTTGAAAAGACAGAAATCTTGTGCACGTGAAATCACACAAGAGTGTTAGTGTCAGGGTATTGAATTAAGCTTACTGTTAAGGCAAGCAGCTGAACTTTCGGATTCCTGCTACCAAGACGCTTTTTAATACCTCGAACAACATCTTTTGCTTGTCTGGTGAAAATAAAATTGAGCATAAGTTCACAAAACACCACTCACCTTCAACAAGGACACAAACTCCCCCCACCCATCCGTGATTCCTCATTCCCTCCAATTTCCATAGAATTATCATAAATCAATCCAGAACAAAGAACAGCAAAACAGTCCAATTGCCAATCCGTGAAAGCTGTAGCTACATAATTTCCTAAATTATAGGGAAATTGTAAAAAAAAAAAATTATAAAGTCTGAGCTCACAGCAAACATGCCTCTATTTTTTCTAATTTGTTTTTTTTTTGCAAAAAAAGGAAGGAAAAAAAAAAGGAGCTAGAAGAAGAAGAGAAAATTACGCAGGATCGTGATTGCAAATGTCACAGATCTCAATATTCATAGCCCAATCCGGCCCGATCAGCATATCGCTGGTAGCTCTATCCACCATAGCATTTACCATCTTCTCAATCCAGAAACCCTAAATCCTAAATCCTCAGCGAATTGGAGTCTACGCGTCAGCGCCGGCGAAAACCTACCGCGGAATTCCCCCGAGAATCGAAAAATCTCGGAAATGAATAACAAAATCGACAAAAATAGTTGTCTCGGGGGATCCGATCGCTAGTTTCGATCAGTTGTGTTAATTTGGGATTGCAGAATCAAGAAAAAAAATGCGAAAAAAAAAATCAAGTTTAGGGGTTGAAGTATTGAATGGGTGAAGCCAATAAATTAGCGACGCGTGGATCTGTTCCGTTTTATCGATGACTGACGCCGCCGACTATGAGGATCGGACGGTGGTGGTGGCGTTTGGCTTTTGTGGGCCACGTCGGCTTTTATTGGGCCTGCGTGTTTTCAATTATTGATGTTGTGACTTTACAATTATTCCTTTCTAATTTGTTCTACTACTATAATACTATAAATATTACATCAATTAAATATTTCATTTTTTTATTAGATCAAAAATATTATTGACGGATTTATTGAATATATTCCAGAAGAATGGGATTGACCCAGCTCCACTTTGATCCATCACTACTTTTTAAAATCTAAAAGAGAATTAGTAAAATAATTAGTAGAATCAACAATTATATTATTTTATAAACATACGGCCATAATCTATAATCTTATTTTTATTTTTGGCAATCCACAAAATTTATTCACCTACTACTTTTGATAAATATTGGTCTGCTAACAATATCTTCTTTCACGTTTTTTTTCTATCTCTCGCATACTGGATCACGTTTACGTTATTATTGATACTATTTGTAGTGAACATTTTAACCTTCATTTTTATGTTAAATTTTGAATGTTGTCATGAACTTTATTCAATTTATATATAGTATCGACCTATGCTATCAATTTTATTATATCGACTGGAATTATCAACTTTTTTTTATCTGTATGCATTTTCAGAGGTTAGAATAACTGTTCCATAAATCTGAAATTTTTTTCCATAAAACGTGTCAATTTAAAGTTTAAATTAATGCTCGTTATCGAATATTTGTGAGTAGTTATTTATTTATTCATAGACCACCCAAGTTGACATGATACTATATAATTAAGTTGAATTCTATGACTCATTCTATTTTAGCCTATATGGGTGTCTTATTGGTCGGTTCATTATTCTATATTTAAAATATGAAATAATTATTGAGTTATATTAGAGTCGGACACATTTTTTGGCTGAACCACGCCATCAATTGTTGTTTAAAAACTATATATTTCTCATTAAAATAATTAAAAATAAATAAATCATGGCATGGGTCATGAATCATGATAATATTTAGCAACGAGACTTTGCTTTTCAGGATAAATCACCTCAACATGATTTAAATTTTGCATTAAAGTGACATGGCATAATTTCCTTAATCAAATAATGGACGGCTATAGTATCCAATAATTTTTTATTACAGGAATCTATCTATTCATATGACATAGAGAAAGGTATTTCACAAAGGAAAAATAATTGTTCTAGATGTTCTTGATTAGTCAAAGCCACAAACAATGTACTACTGCTAAATCATGGCCTGTTTTTTCATTCATACTCAAAATTTTGATTGGATTTGGTGCATCTTGCTCTCTTTGGCCAATGGATCTGATATATATAGTATAGACACTCAACTTGTGTACCGATAAATAAGACGATTATACACGTGAAATATACTGATAACAAGAAAGTTCACATACATCATTTGCAACTTAAAATTTCTTTTATTGAAAAATAAAACCTCATGTGAGACACAAATTTCATACATTGTGTGACCAGAGATGATTGATAATCCTACAACTTCACGGCAACCGGCAGCTAAAAACGATCTCAATCGGGTTAATAAGGAACAACAACCCTAACTGTGTCCGGACCCGATTTCATGTCCTCCAAAATGAGATTCAAAAGAGACTGAGCTACCGGACCTACATTGCCTGCCAAAAACAAAAACATAGACATATTCACTAGGTATCCAAACTCTGGGTCGGGTCGGGCTGAAAATCGACCCGGGCAGCATTAAGTGTTCTATGCTTGTCCAAAATACAGGCCTACATCTTGCATTTTGGGCCAGCCCAATGGGCCAACAATGAAGGCCAAACCAGATTATGGCCCAATTGGACCTCATAAAGCATGGCATACTTATGAATGATTTTCCATCTAAAATCAACAAAATGCATGCATAAACAAGTTATATGTGTAAGTCTGAGCAATTGTTTTGATGCATTAATCAACAAAAACAATCTTTCAACTAAGAAGAAGCAAGTTATCATGCCATAAAGAGAAGTAATCTTACCATCACCAATGACTTGATCATCCCATTGCACGACTGCACGAACGAGAACTCCACTCCCGATGAGCATCATTTCATCGGCTTCCTTCCCCTCCTCCACGGTTACATCGCCCAGCCGTATCCCACTGAGTGTTCCCTCCTCCACCAAACTTTCTGCGAGCACCAAAACTCTCCTCGCCGTGCACCCTCTGAGAATTTTATCAAACTTTGGCATCACAAGTTCCTTTCCCTTTGTGACAAAAGCCACATTCATGTTAGGCCCTTCGGCTATGTAACCGTCCCCATCCAGCCAAATCGCAGCGTACGCGCCTTTCTCCTCAGCCTCCATCTTCGACAGTGCGTTGGGAAGATAGTTCACACTCTTCATCACAGCAAACTGTGGAGGTTTTATTGGAACTGAAGATGTTACTACTTTTATGCCGCTGTGACTGGAGGCTGAATCATCTTGAATCACAACGGCATAAAGAGACGACCCGTGGCAGCCAGATGGAGATAGCTGGAAATCGCCCGGTCCTGCTGAAAGCCAATACCTTAGTGACCCTTTCCTACATTTGGCAGCACTCACAGTTTGTATGAGTATTCTTCTGATGCTTTCCCTATCGAATGGAAGCTTTATCTTGGCCATAGCAGCCGATCCAATGAAACGATCGAGGTGCTGATCCAGCTCGTAAAGATATCTGAGATTCAAAGAGAATTTATATAATTATTGCAAGTCAACAAATTAAGCTCTGAACAAAAAGTAGTTACACAAGGTATACACAGTTTAAATGTTATTCTGTCTCATTCGCAGCCTATTCGATCCACAATAAAGCCACAGTAAAATACCAAAGTCGTGTTACCATATTTGCAGATCACACGCTGCTTTGAACAGAGAAGTTAATCGAGCACATGTAATAAATCTTGCATTGTATCCACCATAAATAAGAAGCATCACCAATTTAGCAAATTCCTTACAAAGCAGGAAGGTCTTTTGAGCACACAACAAAGATATGTTCGTGTAGAAACAATTGAATACCAACCCGTCAATGATTGCTGCATCATCAAAAAATCATGCCCTCTATGCACCATCTGATCAAATGCTCGTTTAAACAGATAAGGGAATCAAACACCACACATTGAACGAATTCCTCATAAAGAAACAAGTGATTCAAGTAAGCAAGCACACGACAAACATATATCCGTGTAGAACCACTAGCTCATAGGATACAAACTCGTCCATAATTGCTGCAGTATCAAAACACTCGCACCCTCTTGTGATCAAATGTACTTCTAAAAAGAGAGGGATATTAAGCACACGATAATCATAAATCCGTATAGAATACTCATTGTATACCAACCCGTCCATGACTGCTGCAGTATCGAAAACTCCATGCCCTCTATGCACGATGTGATCATCCATCGGGATCACCATTGCTGCTGGATCGGTTGTTATTCCACCATATATGCTAGAGTACATTGCCAAATACTGCTGCTTGCTCTCGTAGCTCGACCGAAAAGTTCTCAGTCTTTCAGTAGCCTTCAAGTATAAGAAAATAAAAATAAAAATTTCACCCCAATCTTCCTCCAATTCTAATTATACACTACTACTATATCAATTGGCCTAGGATTTACAGACTCCAAAATCACAAAAGGCCCTTCTTGAAATTTTTGTACTATTTCTTTCCCAATTTTTAATCTTTCCTCTATCAACACACAAATTTAATAAATCATGCTTACTTTTTTCAATGAATTACACACAAAAAAATCTTGTCTTTGTTTCCCAATTTTCAATAAATTACATACAGAAACAAGGTAAAGAAACAGACCTCTGAGCAAGAAAGAAGTGGGACATCAAATATTTGTCCCAATTCCGTTTCTACAACACCATTAAACTAATATCAGAATCCATTATCACCAAATTCCCAAATACATCATAAAAATTCAACTTTTACCAGAAGAGATGCTTGAATTCTTCACAGCGTTCAATTGTAAAAGAGGGCTTTGGGCCACCCTGAGCTGCAGATACGAAGACCCATTTCGAAAGGAGAGATTTTTCGAAGAGAGAGAGTGAATCGAGGGAGAAATCAGCCATCCTTGGCCGGGAAATGAAGGATTAGCTAGAGTTGCCGGAGATGCCATTGGTTAGAAGGTTGACTCACTGTGTGTAGTATGCGAAATCAGAGATTCCACTGCTCATACGAAAAAAATAGGAGTAGATGAAGCTTGTTTTGAGCTCGAAAAGATTCCATTGACAAGACATTGCCGGCCGAGTTGGAGGATCTTACGTCGGATTTTTCAGATGAGACAAGGATATTCAAATAATTGTACAAACAGTCGATTAAATTTGCAATAAATTAAGGGCTTTTACTGAACTCCATTTATAATAGTATTGCATGAGAGTCATAATTTTGTCACAAAGCTTAACTAGTTTGGTTGTATTCATTTTTTCAAATTATAAGTATCATTGCCATATTTTAAGTTTTCACGAATGGCCCTGGATTTATTGCAAAAGAATATAATGTACATTCAAAATGATATATCAATCGTCTAAAATAAATATCCATGCGTTAAATAAAATCGTTTGTTGTAGGAAAAATCAAACTAAGCCTTCATATTCCGCACACCTCTAAAACAAAAATACTAACTTATCAAGAAAAATCTTACTATAATTACAAAAATTATGAATCACACTAAAAAATTGGAGTAATAAATATCCCAATTGACAGCTTATTAAGTAAATTTTAATGTAATTTAAATTATTGATTATTTACTTACTCCCTCTATCCCATTAAAAATGAAACATTTTTCTTTTTTTTGTTATTCCATTAAAAATGAAACGTTTCCTAAAATGGACACAACTTTATCTCTACTTTTTCATATCTCTTACTTTACTCTCTCTACATTTACTCACAAAACAACACTACATAAAATTCTGGGCCGATTCCCAAATGTTGCATTTTAAGTGGGACGGAGGGAGTATTTTATTTATAAAAATTTAATTGTGAAAATTTGCTTCAAATATATTGTCAACCTACTAAAAATTTAGTCAACCTACCAAATGATTAATTAGATTAAATAAATAGTCCTAATAATTTTCTGTAAATTCTATGTAATCATAATTCTACAATGATCAATCATAATAAAATTGAAGCAAGCAACGTCGACTAACACTTAAAATGCTCCCCATTTTCTGCTCCTCAACACTGAAACGAAGAAAAAAAATGAAAAACACACACAATGAAAAAGATTTCGTAAAATGTGAGATAAATCGCCTCGAATTCGAACGCAAATGGCGATAATCGGCGATGCTCTGCGGCAGGCGTTCATGCCGAGGCACGAGTACGAGAGCCTCCGCGAAGAGGACAAGGCATTGCACAGGATGCAGAAGCCGCTGATTGTGCTCGCGCTAGCCCTAATTTCGCTCGCCATTTCGGTTTCCACTGCGATCACCTTCAGAATAGTGTTTCCCGCCGACAATCTGCGCCGGCCGTTCTGCCGCGACCTTCGGATTCACCCGCCGCCACTCAATTTCACCGGGGAAGGAGACTCGGATCTCCTAACTAACGCGTTTGTTCTCACGGATCAGGAGACAGTTGATTACTACTGGATGGTGATGTTTCTCCCGTCCTCGATGCTTTTCGCGGTTTCAGCGGTTTACTTGATTGCTGGTGAGGAATTCTGAATTTTGCTTATGCTTTCATTCTTCGAACAACTGTTTTATATACTGCTATTGATTGTATCAGTTATTAATCAGTACCTAAAAGTATGAATGGCTTCCTAATGTGTAAATGTCTAATGTTCTCATGTTTTTCTGAAGTCCGTACTGAATAATGATGAGGATTTGATAACCATACTTTCACATTAGCTAGATTTGGTTGAGGTAGTGGATTTTAAACTCACAACATAGATAGACATTCCTACCAAAATGGATATGCTAACCTGCATTGTTTTGCCTAATTTTACATATCTACAATGAAATGCTTACCTAATTTGGGGTGGTCTCAAAGTTCGGTGTTAAAATGCTACTTCATATACAGATCTGCTTACCAGTATATGGTAAATGTACTCTGATAAGCACAACCAGTACACGAGTCTCTTTTCTGTTTCGGAATAAAAGGGGAATGTACTAAGAGGGTCTAATGTGTTCCTTATCTCCAGTAAGGTGCTTGGTAGGGAGGTTTTGATGAGGACAATATAGGATTAATGATTCCAATTGCTTGTTATAGAAGAATATATTCTTCATTTCTCATGGCCATGCCCATGCTTCCTTTGCCATTACATCACCTAAAAATCTTTCTCGGAGATCAATCATGCCATCCGACAATATCATGTTCCAACTGGTTTTGTTCAATAGACTAAATGAGGAGTACTTTTTTTTATCTTAGTATTAATAGCTGTTGCTTGTCATACAGGAATCATGCCTATACTGCCCCCACACGAAATGGATGCTTGAAGGTTGTTGAGAACAATTACTGTGCTTTTAGAAGAGGTACAATATTTTATTTAACTCTCTGTTTTAACTTGCACGTCGTTTCTTTCTTAAGTTATAGCTGATGAATGAATTTTTTAACTAATCTTAAATGGTGAAATAGACATCCTTTTTTAAAAAAAATCAGTGTGAGTGTAGGTTTCTGTGGTACGTGGCTGTTTGTTATTTCGAAAGATTGCCATGATAAGTGCACTATAGTTAATACAAGCTGTTATAGACCTTTTAATTTTATTTTGGTCATTACCATTTTCTTTCTTGTGCTTGACATCTTATAAAGATCCTCATTGTTGTCACCTGTAGGCAGTGTTAGATGTCTATCCATATTGAATCTCTGTGTTTTCCATCATATTTGGTCTTCTCGCACTATTCCTTGGCTCCACTCTGCTCACACTTGGCAGCAGCTGCTCTTTGCCTCTGTTCTGGTGCTATGAAATCGCATCATGGGGCTTCGTCATTTTGCACGGAGGAGCTGCCTTCTTTCTGAGAAGAAAGGCAGCTGTGGAACTAGATGAGAGGGAGACAGGTGGTAGAAATTTCGGGCTGGAGATGCTAGAAGCAACCCCGATAGAAGTCACACCAGAAGTGGAGAGACGTGTCACTGATGGTTTCAAATCATGGATGGGTCCATCTACCCTATCCTCAGACGACGAGGATGAACTTGATGGTTATCTAGAAGTGCCAGACAGTGTGCATTCAAGCTCTGCTCATCAAAGAGTCTGATTCCGTCTCCCCTACGGCATAAAGCTCTATATATCCCCATGACGCCTGGAGCATGGCGTTATGCACACATCAAAACCGTTGTAGTATAGCACAGTAGAAAAAGGATGTACAGTACAAAATTTTACTGAGGAATCTTCCATTGCAGCATGGAAATTGGTAAATCTCCCCATGCCGCGAAGAAGTTTTTGTAATTTTTCATTGCCATGATGTAGTGTTCTGCGATTGTACAAAACTCATAATACTTGAAAGTTGAAACCCCTCTGTAATGAGTTTGTAATATTACAAAATGAAGTGAAAAAAAAATTCAAACAGACATTGACTTCTAGTTGGGTGCGATTTTTAATACCACAAGTGAAAAGTGTAGTGCATGGAGAAAATTGTGTAAACGGATGAAAAAGAAAAAGAAATAGAAAAAATAAATTTTCGTACTTATATATATTTTTGAAAACCAAACTTACATTTGCAAAAAGCAGCTTTACAAAGTATGTGTAGCGTTTACGACTAGGTATAATCCTTCAATAATGAAACATCAAGTAAATTGCTTTAGGTAAAAATGAAAATCAGTCACATAACCATTATATATAACCTTAAATAAATTTGATAATGCTTAGGAACCCCATAATTTAGGAACAATCAGTGTATAGTCGTGAACTATATAGAAGTGCATAATACACATGCTGGCCAAAAAAAAGCAACGGGTAGAGGACAAAATTGGTCAGATGGTGCGTTGCTTTGCTCATACTTTCTGAGCTTTGTTAGCTCGTCGATCGTTGTTGTCTCTACCACGAGAATGCTTCCAACCGGCATGCCTACCACCACCTCGGTTATTGTTGTGCCTACCTCCACCCCTATAAAACACAACCACCAATCAATTTGTTGTACAGGTGGAGACGAACATTATCCCTATTGCGTACAGAATCTATCTATTGAGTTGCAATATCTCAATTAGTGCATGTGGTAAACAAAAAGTGTGGTAGTATATACCTTCCACGGCCACCTTTGAAGTCACGGTGTTTCTCCTGACCACTGCGCAGTGCATTCCAGTATTCCTTCTCAGCGTCACCTGAATCAACAAGGGCGTAATATTAGAGAGACAAATGTTGAAGCAACCAAAGCGACATGCACTTTTCGTGGCTGTATTACTTACAATTTCATTGCAAGGAGAGAATAAGATTCACTTCCAGTAGAATATAAATAATGATAACAGCTTGTAAATCACACAAGAATAGTTCAAGATATGACGATGTAAGAGAATGTTACATACCGGTCAAAGGTTCCAGATTGGCAATGAAATTTTTCACAACCAAACCCCCCTGCTCAGCAAGCACAGCAGCAGCGCGAGCTTTCTGAGCAGATTCAGCGTCTTCAAACCTTATGTATCCAGAGTTTTCACCTATCTTGAAATCAATGAACTACACAAAAAGATCATCAGATACTAAACAAAATTAGACAAGAAAATTAGATGCAAAAAAATTATACAACACTTCAATGATTGGAGATGCACTAACAATATTGAATAACTACAGCTGAAAAGTGTGAGGGAGGCCTATTCAAATCATTGTGTTGACGGTTGTTTAATAGATACTAGTAATACTAATCAATAGGTAATACATAAATAACAAAAAATTGTGTTAGCTAGTGGATTTGGTCCCCTCTCATCAATTATGTCAGCCACATGCCATATGATCAAACTATGACAAAAAATGTGTTCACTAGTGGATTTGGTCTGTCTATCGAAGATGTCAACCACATACCTTGTTTCAATCATCACTATGAATTACAACGAATGAGGATAAATGAATACCTTGATGGTGCCATACTTTTGGAAAATGCTTTTCAGATCCTCTCTTGAAACAAGGTTTTTATTGTCCTTGCAAGCTGCAAGGGTCAGTCTTTCTTCTTTTGGGATATCTGCTGATTTTTCATCACCCTCACATTGTTGGGCTTCAGTGTCTGCACCATTGTCATCTCCTTCCTTGTCTTCATCCTTCTCAACATGATTCTTTGTATCTTCAACAGCTTCTGGAATCTCCTTTTTAGTCTCTTCATTATCCAGCTCTCCATCTTTCATAGAGACATCTAGGTTTTCACTCAGCTCTGTGTGGTTATCATTTTGCTTGGCTGAATCTTCAGCAGAGAGGCTCTTCAGTGCGAATGCAACAATTAAGCCTTTGGGGTAGCTGACAACAGCCGCTAACAAATTAACAGATGATGGGGGTAATAGAAAGGACAGTTACAAATAAATGATTAATCAAAAACTCACTCAGGCTCAGAATTGGTCTTCTCCTTGCCATTGCCCACTTGCTGTCGAGTTTTTTTAAACTCCTCCTCTTGCTTCTCTCTTTCATCATCAAATTCCTTCCTGCACCAAGGTAGTAAAAATCAGGTTTGACAGATTGAAGTATTCTAGAAGTAGTATTAGAAGTCTTAGATACTATTGATGCTTAAACATGAAAAAATAAACTGTGACTCAATGCTTGAACTTGAAAATAGAGACTTGATGCTTAAACAAAAGAACATGCACACCAAGAAATACTTATAATCCTCTCTTCCACTGAAATGCAACTGAAGAAAAATTGCTAAGTCTACAAATTCAGTTGATCTATGAATATCTACTTGAAACGCTATAAACAGGGAACCATGTTCCATAATGATAATCAGACAAACTAACAGAGATCATAAAATCAAGTGCATTTTCTTGTCCTGAACATTATGCCAACGAAAGAATCATGCAGCAGGTAACAGACAGAAAATATCAACTTCTGTATTTTAGAGTAAATTATATGAAAGTTAGCACAAAGGCTAATTCCCTAGTTTGACCGAAATATTTTACCCCCAAGTACAAGAATTTTTTAAAAAGTTGGAATATTTTCTGAGGTATTCCATCAATATACTTACTTTGTCTTCAGTTCTAAATCAACCCCTGAATAACTCAGGGTTTGCTTCAAAACATTTGCAGCATCCTCCGCAGTAGAAAATTCAATCAAGGCTGTGCCGCAGAGCAGCCTGTTGTCAGCAACATGTCGAGGCAACCTCACACTATTTACCTAGCATAAGAATAACAAACCAAGTTACATCCCACTCTCTGAATAAGAGCCTGAAGATAATACTACATAGAACTCTCAGTTTACAAATATCGTACGTGCATGCAGAGCACAAGCCGGTTAACTGTATATACAAAGATATATTGAGCAATCACAACTGAAGAAAACTACAGTCTGGGCAACAAAATAATCTGTATATTGGCAATGCCTGAGTAGCAGGTCTACCTTAGCATGTTGGCTGAAAAATGATTCTACTTGTTCAAGCTTGACATCATATGCCAGCGGAGATGCAGCAATTGTCCTGTCATCAGCTTGCTTAATCACTTCCTCAGGCTTTGGAAGCTCAGTAACTCTACCAACCTTCTTCCCTTAATAAATAACAAGAAGGAATTATCAGTTAACAAAAAATGCCAGTGCTACTCTTCAATGATCTTTGAAACCTCACCATCTTCAGAAATTTTCAGAAAAGTGGAGGTCTTCAGCGTTTCAGCCACAGCCTGAACCGTATCTTCTGATACATCTTCTGGTTTCACATCTCCTAAACTCAAGTGACCTCTCATTCGAGAGAACGAGCAAAGCAATGACAAACTTACCACTGTAATATAGTTAAGGAGGCAAATTCAAATTTGAAGGCTCCCAAACTATATAGACTATTATTCCAAATCATTTTTCACAATAGCCTCTGAAAAGTCACATAGTAAACATGAAACGACAACCAGCCCATAATTAAAAAAATTCCCATTCAATATTTTTACTGGCTCACCATTGCATATAACTCCTAGGCCATTATTTCAAAATATGACTGATCTTTCATATCATTAGTTAAATTGTACTCCAAAATATACAAATACTTATCATTCAAAATAAAAAAATTCTGAGACAAGACTAATCATAAGTACAGATATTACACCAATTGTTAATTAATCAAAGTAACATAACTTGATTCTGAAGTCTAACATGCTCTTCTTATCTCATGTTACCTTGTTATTGTTATTCTCAATAAGAAGTACTAGTAGATAATATTATCCGCAGCGAGAGAATGAATTAATGATTCTGCAAAAAGATAGTAGCTTTTTGTGAGCTATGCACTCAATACGTTGTAAAACTACCATGTAAGCTGCAAACTTCTTCAGCAAAAAGGAAAATAAAAAAACTCTAACACACGTACATACAACATTGAGCACAACCAACTATTGAAGCATAAAAAAGGATACTTCCATCTTCATTCTCGCTTATGGTTTTCATCAAAAAATTATCCCTCGGCAGATTACTGTCGCTAAAATAGAACTCCACCTGAAACATGAATGTAAAAATCGATCAAACAAATAGTACTCCTACTTGATTTACTTGAAACCGTAAACTAATTAAAGAGGATACGTCGTTCTCACCTGACGAATGACTTTCTTCGCTGTCTCATCGTCCAAGGGCGCCATCGCTGCTAGAGAGAGAAAGCAGAGCTTGTTGGGGAGTGAATTGAGAGAGAGAGGGAGCAGCGGTTTTTCTAGGGTTTTGGCAATTTGGGGTTGAAGAAAAGACTAAATAACCTCCATTAATATAGTGCTAACTTTCCCCTACTTTTTAATTTAAATTTTTAATAATTAAATACTTGTACAGTTTACTAATTTTGTTACTTTCCAAATATTAAATTATGGTAGTACTATATTATTTTTCCCTAACTTATAGGAGTAGTATTATTATTTTTTCCTCTTTTGAGAAAAAAAAAAAAAGAACTAGTATCGTTCTCATAATTAAGGTAAACAACAATTTCTAATACTCCATGTATTTTTTGATGTGAAATCTTATCTTATATTATTAAAAATACACATGTAGTTACAGTTTTATCGTTTTACTACACAATTTGAAGTTATATTACTATAGTCAACAATATATTTTCACATAAGTTGCAAAATAAATTGTAATGTTCATGTAGATTCAAGCTTTTCATGTTTAAAGATATATGACAAGATAAAATTCACAAATTAGATGTGAATAGCAAAAAAGTGTTATTGATCACTTAATATAGAGAATACTAGTGGTACAATTCAGTGTTGCAAGCGTGGGAAACTGTAGCATTGGCCGACGGTGGATGCAGGAGGAGGAGCGGCGCCACCGTCAGCGTTGGTGGCAGCGTCGCAGTAGCCGCGGAGAATGTTGCCTTCTTGAGTAGTGATGCCGAGCGTTCCGAGCATCGAGGGCCAGCACTGATGCTCGATCACTCTTATGGCGCTGCAGCAGTTGGCTCCGAGCGCGGTCTGTCCATTGAGGAAGAACATGACCACTTCTCCCCCGCAAGAGTGAAGCTCCGATAGCGCTTCCCAGCAGGTGCTAGGCCCCTCTTCTGCAAGCTTGAGGCGCGCTGCTAGGCTCGGACCCCACTTCACTTCTCTTGCCGAGACCGTGAGGGGTGATGCTACTAGAGCGGCGAGGAGAACTGCGAGGAGCTTCGTTATGAAAGCCATTGTGTGTGTGTATTTTTTTTTAATGAAAAGAGAGGATATATATACTTATATAGGGATTCAAAAGTTATGAGGAGTGTGAGGAATAGGTGAAAGATGTAAATGTGTGGGAAGAGGAAAGGATTCTAATTTAGTTCACTAACTTTGTTGTGACTGATCGGTCTTCATATTTGAATAGAAAGGAGGAAAACATATCAATCGTCTATTCCAACTTATTAATTTGGTGGGATGTAATAACAGCACTTAATAGTTAAATTTTGACGCACTACATTATTATCTTGGGAGTTTTTTTGGCATTTCATTGCAGCATAAAAGGCGATTCCGTCGCCTGGGCGGTCCCCACAATCCGGCCCGACATCATGTGAGGGGATTCAATCAGAGTACGCAGTAGTCCGTTAAAGGGAGGTCTTAATCCACTAGCCGCTGCCAGAAGTCCATCTCCCAAGCCCTCACACTTGTGCATGAGAGATAGAAGCAACTACGCGACAGTAGTGGGATTCGAACCCAGACTCACACTTGGCATTTCATTTTCACATTTGTTGCAGTGAGGGAGGATTGCAATGGAACAAACTTTGGTAGTGTAATGATGATGTGCAGTTTAGTTGATAAGACGTTGATCTTTCATCCGTTAGGCCGGGGTTTTGTGTTAACGGGGAATAAGAAAAATGAAGGAAAAAACAACATTTGGTGGTATAAGAATTCTCTCGGATCTTCATAAAATTGTGTATAAATGCATCAAGAGGGAATGAAATGCTAGTACTATGTGTCAAGTACTCTTTGTCTGTTTGATTTTTCTGACTTTTCTAGCATAGATTTTGTCATTTTGAATCTTTGATATTGTTTGAGGTTACACAAAGGTTTACTGGAGCTGTCTGAATTATCAAGTTCTGATGGAAAATTGTTAGTTTAGTTTAGTTTTTAATATTTGGAATTGTGGATGTGTAAGAGCCGTCAAACACTAGCATAATATAATTACTTTTACAAATCTTTTGCTCTCAATATGGTTATGAAATGCATACAGTTTTAGCAAGTCCTTTTCACTACAAGGAAAGAGACCAAAACTAATTCTCATTGACACACCTGAAGAGATGTGTGAATATGTATTTTCTGGGATGGTAGAATAAATGAATTTGGACAATAAATGACACCAAAATCACAGGTTCGGAACTAGTATTAGCATACTTGCAGCAGTGAGGTCACGAATGTTGTCTACCTACCTGCAACTCTTCAATAGATAAGAAGACGGAGTTGCACCACCACCACCACTGCTGCTTAAAAATTTCCTAGCTTCCTTTCCTGGTGTTCCACATTCGCTAAAATCAAGTGCGCGCCTCTCTGCCTGCAATGCATTTCCCCGGGTTATTTTACTTTAAGCAAAACATGTGAATGATGGAGTTCATAAGATCTTAAAGGAAAATACCATCAAATTTGAAGCTGAAAGGGAATGATGTTCTTCCCGAGTGTGTTCGTTCTCCTTCTCTCGTTGCTCTTTTGCGCAGCATTTTCCCTTGAGTAATGACTCTGGAGTTTCATCGCCCAACACCTTCTGGGCATCAGACAATGCACCAGCAGTCTGCTCGCCCAGGTGCTTCATTAATCCAATGGCATCGTAACATCGATTCCTTGGGCTCAAGTAACCAATATCCTACAAAAGAATATGCATTCTGTGATAAGATCTCAGTGGATGAAGAACTTCTTTATACTTCTTCATCACTCGCATTTCCCAGACCTCAATAGTTATATCAGTATTGACTCTGGGTCCCGGTAAGATAGTGTTACCAAACCAAGGTGATTTCCAAGGTGAAGGACATTCCATGCTCCACTTAAATGGTGTTCCCACATACCTAGTAACAGAAATAAAAAAAAAAAAATCAGAACTGAGAATCCGACTGCTAGCAGATGAGATACAGTGGCAGTTATCTTACATTCCAGAACTTTCAGCTTTCTTCTGTGTAGGACTCAAGGACTGAAGAGTAGTGTTGTCTTTCTCAGCTGAAGATAATACACGTCCAGGCTTGGATATTGATTGTATTCTCCTTGTATATTGATTTCCAAGAGCTTTGGCACTAGGACGATTTGTTCCGTCACTCTTAGTTCCAAAGCGATCAGGAGAAAAGAATAGCATGTCATTTATGTCATGCTCAACAAGGATCCCAGACAACTCTTTTGCCTGTCAAATAAGAGTAGTGAGATTATTATACTATGATAAAAACCAAGAAAGACTCGTCTGATTCATAATTGTGATTCGTATATGAGCTTTTACATACTTCGTAAAATATGATCAGAACAAGAAAAGAAAATCAAACTCGATTAACCATTACTACTTTGTAATTACAATGTCTAAACCTTTTTTCACTAAGGAAATTGATAAGTGCATAAACATTTGGTGCAAATTTTCTACAGTAAGCTATTTTGTGATTCTCTTTCTTGGTTATTTCATTTCAAAACTCAACTGCCGTGCATATTAGCACCATTGCCACTGAATCAATCCACATGGAGAAGGAGACCAGAGAGCACTCACCTTATCCATTACATCTTTATCAATGACGTTAGTTTGGACTTCTTCCACAGCAGCTTGTTCCGTTTGCATTCCTGAACATTCACTGACAATATTGTCTTTCTGCGAGTTTCTGCTCCCTGCAATGAGATAATTTTGATTGTCCTCATTCTTTGCCTCTTCACAAGCATGGGTGACGTTTCCTTTTTCTATGGAGTCTCCTTGCTGGTTCAAACCTCTCTGGTCTTCCATACATTCGTTAAACATAACCTCCAAACAAGATACTTGATTAGCCATATTCGAAACTGATTCAGGCTTAGAACATGCAAGTTTCTTCTCGTATCTCTTTTCTGACAAAGGGGACAACAAGTCGCGGGGTCTTTTCCTCAGTATTGATGGCGTGCTTGTAAAACTTTTGGCAGCACTTTTTAGAGAAGATACAGGACTAGCATCTCTAGACGGTGAATCCCAAAGTTTTAACGGCGTCATGGAGGATAACATCAGCTGGCGGATTCCCAGCGGACTGTACTCCTGATGCATGTCACTACAAGACTGTATAAGATCACAGCTGAAAAATGGAATATCCAAGCTTGGAAAACGAGGAGGCTCATAGAATAAAGCTCCTGAATCCTGCTGTTCAACTGATTTTTTGTCCTTGGGAGAACAGCATGGTGAATCAGCATTCAGTGGTTGCAGTACAAAATCATTGGCAGGAACTAGTTTTGGTGATCTCTTGGCCTCATCAAAATTATCCTCATGTGGAGAACAATCAGATTCATTAGCACAGAAAAAATTGTCCAGTGTCCGCGGGGATATAAGCACAGGCTCATCATCCACATGTGTAGAATAGTCAAACTGATCTGTATATGATCTTGATAAGACTGGACCATCATCAGGTGGAAGTTGAGTAGGAACATGGTCAGGTTGAGTAGACAAAGCCCCCTGCATACTTGAATAATCATGGACAGGAACAAGGTCAGGTTGAGTAGACAAAGCTCCCTGCATACTTGAATAATCATGGACAGGAACAAGGTCAGGTTGAGTAGACAAAGCTCCCTGCATACATGAATAATCTTGGACAGGAACAAGGTCAGGTTGAGTAGACAAAGCTCCCTGAATACTTGAATAATCATGGACTAATGAGTTTTCTGATTCATGAACATTGGAAATATCATTTACAGAGAGATGTCCACCATGGCCCATGTCAGGATATACCATATTGCAGTCTGCATTAGTTACTGGATTAGGGGTGTCAGAAACCACACCCATGTTTACCATGGAAATGGAACCATCCAGATGCATGTAAGTCTCTGTTGGAAAGTTTATTGCATCATGATTCTCACTCCCATTTAAAGCTTGCATGAATGTTCCAGATGTTTCATGCCCAAGATCCAGCATAGACATGTCAGGATCATTGG
The DNA here is from genome assembly GCF_029641045.1 of Salvia hispanica. NCBI lineage: Eukaryota > Viridiplantae > Streptophyta > Magnoliopsida > Lamiales > Lamiaceae > Salvia > Salvia hispanica. The sequence continues at coordinate 3,221,011 of NC_142694.1, forward strand.
TATTTGCTTGCCAATCTTCCCCGGAAAAGGTCCTCCAATCTAGAGATGTATCCTGCTGTATTAACTTAGCACCCATTTCACAATGTGCTTCTAGTGTGGTATATGTTACTTCTCGAAACGCAGGAGGATAATCATCAGTTGCTTGGCGATCCTCATCGTGATGAGTGGTTCGGTTGATTGTGTTGTTTAGTGGTTGAGAAGTGCTGGGAAAAACTGAAGCTTGACTGCATGCTGAAGCTCCCTCCACTTCTGCTCCATCTTTATCCTCTCCACTGCTTTGTTGTGCCTTTGAAGAGGATGAAACTGCTGACTGATTTGACTGGATAACAAGTGGTGTGCCTTGGTATTTTGAAAGTAACCCTGACGCCACATACATATCCACTTTCTTCTTGACAGAAGAATTCCAATGATTTTTAATCGCATTATCGGTTCTGATGGCATACATCAGATAGAAACAAAATGAGTATAAACAAGAAGATATAAAATGGTATGTGGATGATATAGGAGTCAAAGCTGATAGTATATTTTTGTGGAATTATTAGTTGCTCTATGTTATATGATTCTGTACCTTCCTGGCAAGAACTTTGTCAACTCTGCCCACTTGTTTCCATAAATTTGATGTGCACGAATCAAAGCTAGTTCCTCCTCTTGTGTCCAAGCTTCTTTGTTTATATTAGGATTAAGATGATTGTGCCACCTTCAATACAATATCATCAATAGAGGAAGCATCCTAAGGAGTAAATTCAAGAAATGATCTTTACATTTGCAGATTTTGAAGGGAAGTGAAGATAATGTACAAGTAGTTTCTGTTTGTTTTTTCAGCTACGTAAGTGCTAGTTAGGTTCGATCTTTTAATTCACAAATCATGCTTCGCACAACAAATATTTTGATCAGAAACTTTCACCTTTTGAAAACATTGATAACCAATCACAACCAATAATGATTTAATGTGTAATTAACAAGTAGAAAATTCAAACAATAATCTTATAGATCTTGCTATAGAAGATGAACAGCAAACAGAGTCATGCAAGCTTACCGTTCCCTACATTGCTTTCCAATACGCCCAGGAAGATGCTGTGCAATGGTAGACCACTTTTTTGGACCATATTTGTTCACCAATTCAACTATTACTTCATCCTCCTAATAATTGATAAACAAAAGAACAGTTGCATTTCCATTATGTCGTCCAGAAAGATCAGATGCAAAAACGGTGAAAAAGAAAAGGTGCCAAACCTCTTTTGACCATGGACCTTTGACAAGTTCTGGATTCAGAACTTTTTGCCATCTGTGTAAGCACTGTACATCTGCTCGATCCTTGAAACACTCGGCTACATATCAACGTTACATAACACATAAACAGAAAACTGCTGCATCATCTCATGTACAAATATCAAAAAGAGAAAGAACAGAAGGCTGGTAAATGCTTCAGGTGTGGAACCCAGTAGTTGGAGAAGTTACAGGAAATTCAATGCTAGTTTCGGATTTACAGGTAGTAAATGAAAAGAATCTCAAATTCGTAAGTCTACCTATCTTTCTCCAGTTTTTCCCTTTGAATCGTTGAACAGCCATCCGTAAAATTTCATCCTGTCAGAAAATAGAATATAGATATATATACTGAATCAAAAATAAAACTTAAGTGCCAGCACCTTTGTTACGCTTCAGACTGAGGTAAACAGTGCCAAAATCCAAAGGAAAAAGTGAAACTCGACTTAACTACCAAAAGATCAGAACTCGTTTTATAAGAAGTCAAGCAAACTACTTTTGAGTGCTTATTAGGTTGGGGAAGGTAGGATGGTTTTGACTAAAAAGCATCGTCATAGTAAGGTAATGGTAAAGAGTGCATATTGATGCATCATATACGTTATTTAACTTCCAACTTTTCAAGCATGCCTATACATCTAAAAGTATCATGCTCTAACATAATGGACATCTGATATTTTCACCAGATAAACGAAAAAGGAAATGAGAAAGAAGATGCTGATAGAGACAGATAAGTATGCATCTAGAGAGATATAGATAACCTCTTCTGGTGTCCATTGCCCTTTAGTCGAACGTCGTGTCGGACCACTTCTTCTCCTACACAAAGAGAGCACAAGTCAGGTATACCAACTCCAATCTGAAAAAAATAATCTCGCGTAGTGTAAAGATTAAGTTCGGCTATGGATGATGCAAAAAGAACGTGTATATTTCTAAAGGTGCCTTTACCTCCTAATGCAATGTTAGTACATGACATACTTAGCAGAAAACAAATGTAAAATGGTAATTACTTAATGCATAGGATAAGCATTATATGGGCTCAAAAAGATTACCCTTGCGAAGTTTGAACTCTCTGTAGACCATCTCCAGAACCTTCTGAAGGAGTATTCGTAATCTGATGATTCTGATCACTTTCCATATTCACTTAAAAACAAGATAATCGGCATAAGCCAGTTCTCTCACGTTGGCAATATTCTCCAGAATGTTTTCTCCATATCATGATATGCCACCCTATAGAATGGTATGCACTGCCAGATCCAGGATGAGGTGAAATGCTGAGAATGTGGTATCAGACAAACAAGAGGTCAGGTTAGATGAAAGATGCAGATATGCAACAAAATTATAGAAGTAGAGATTCATTTTCTTTGGTCCGTAATTTGCCATCATATCATGAAAGCCAAAGTTGTTATGTTGTAAGCTTTTTCAAAAAATGAACAGGGTTCTAAGGCTTTCTGCATTTATTACCAGCTGAATATACTAAATAGTTAGTACAAAATAAGTCCTTTGAATGACAGATCTGTATGTGAAGAAAACTAAAGTATTTTTGTTGCCTTCTCTTTTCTGACAACATAACAACAGTTGAGGTCTTGTAAAAAATCTCACAAAATCAAAAGTTAAAACAACCTAATGACAGCTCAGATTAAGTAAAAAATTAACAGGGCAATGAAGTGCTGATATATATCAAAAGTACTACTAGCAAGCCTCTGTATGTAGTCTTCAAACTCCATAAACTAAGCACCACACTAAATTGAACTCACAAAAAACTAAACGCTAAATCTTGCATAGTTGGTAGAGATGAAAAGTGCATGGAATTCCACCATCCATTGGAGCTGGCTAGCACAAACCCCCATGATTACATGATTTAGAATCAACAGTATTGGCCCCAACTCTCAAAATATAGAACTAATGTAAATCAGAACATCCTCACACTTTCTTAAACAAACAAGCCAAACTACTAAGCTTAAGGACAATCATGAACAGTATAAACTACATTTCCAATTTATCAGCCAATCCAACATTCATGATTCTGAATGCAAAAGGATAATTCGCACACAAAACGTCAACTGAAGCAAAATATAGTGCAATAGCAACTCTAACGTGATATATCTCAGACAAATGATCAAACAGAAAAAAATCCACGCACAAATACAGAAGAACAGCTCTAAATTGAAATACTATTTCCTAACTACAGCTCGAAACGTGAAATCCTCAGTTCATAAACCCGGCCACACCATTACAGAAAATACAAATAGCAAATTCACAAAATTAACCACGAGTTTCAGAATCTCACCGATCTCAGCTCGACGATCTTCTCCGACAAATGAAATGATCAAACTCTGCCCGATCGGTTCGACGCTCATTTGCAGATTCTAAACCAATTCTTCGTCTTCACTCGAATTCGCACTGCTCAAAAACTAATAATCGTCCACGAACACAGCTCAAAAACTGTTAATCGTCTACTAACAGCTCAGAAAACAATAATCATCCACCTCAGTTCAGTGCTTGCCTTCGTTGGTTTGGAGAGATAGAGAGAGAGAGAGAAATGAAGAGAGAGAAAATAAACGGTCCCCGAATTCAAAAATAATAGGGCGGAGAACTGTTACACACACTGACGGTAAAATACGAATAGTTTTATTTATATACGCGGATGGCTACGAGCTTGCCACGTAGGATATCTGAGTTCGTTGTTTAAAGACTTTTTCAAATAGTATTAAATGTAAACGTATAATTAATCCCAAATTTATGATAAATTAATCCCATGATTACGATAATTAATCGTACCTGAAAAGGGATCAATTGTGTTAATGCTAAATTCCAAAATCACATTGTATTTAGACTAATTTACTAATGTTTTATTTGGAATTTTATTTTATGAGTTATGGAAACTCGTGTGCACGTAACTTTTTTTCTATTAATGAAAATCAGTTTTCAAATTATGTGTTTTTTAATGATACTATTCGTGCTATTTGAATATTGATGCACGTTCGAACTTATACAAGTGTTTTAATTATATTTTTTTTTTATTTTGAGGTCACCATCGATTTTGAATTATTATTTTACCACTCGATTTATATCGGGGCTAAATGTACTTGTACAAATCATGCTAAAAATACAAATGGGTAATTATACTAATTAAGTATTTAAGGCAATTAGTCAAGTTGAGACAAATATGTTCATCTTTTGAATTTTGAATTATCATCTTATTACTTATAGGAAGTTTGAAAGACCATTTATAAACATCATAGTATCATATTATGACGAACAAGAAATTTTTTTAGATAAATAAGAAATAAAAAGATTAGTAATGTCATACTGGCACAAATCAATTATCTGGCACCTGATTTATAAAATTTATATTACTATTATTAACTATTTTGTCTACTTTTACTTTTTATGCTTAGATTATAAAAATCATTATTTTATAATCATAAATTTAAATTATTTACAGTACAAAATTACTAGCTGAACATTAGTGTGACAAAATTCAAAAAAACATTAATGAATCATCAGCTATAAGAAAATTAACAAATATATAGGAGTATTTATTAGGTCAATGGATTATTTTTTATTCTTATACTATAAAGAATAAATACTCCTTTTATTTCCATAGTCACCTCTCTCCAAATAAACGGCTTGGCAATTGGGTGAATTTGGGGGAGAAAAAAATTTTGGGGGGCTAAATTAGTCATTTCATCCCAATTTTTGATCAAGCACAAACACAAACCTCAAATTTGTATATCACATTTTTAGATAAAATTGATTCTTGTCAAATATTGATTGAAATGCGGGCTTTATTACAAAACTTGGGCCTGCCAGAAATAAATCCATCACATTAGTAAAAGAAAACAACGAAATAATTTTAACTACATTAGTTACTCCATATACATATGACTTGTCGGTCGATACATACAATCTTATGAAAAAACATAAACAAAAAAATGAGACCAAAGATTGGAAATATAAAAATTAAACCAAAGATCTCATGAAGATAAGCAGCCTCGCATTGAGCACTAAGCGAATTATTCTTTCGCCTTTTACTAAAGAATACCGAGTGCTCGTTGCAATCAAAAGGCATATGCCAATTTTTCAAGGGAATTTGCTCTCTTGAGCTAGGCTCTCATAATTTAATCACAAAATTTGCTATATATTAAATTTAATTGTGCGTGCAAGAATAATACTCCCTCCGTCCCAAGATAAGTGACCTACTTCTTTTGGGTACGGGATTTAAGGAATGGTATTTAAATAAGTTAAAGTGAAGAGAGTAAAGTATGAGAGAGGGAAAAGTAGAGGAGAGAAGAGAGAATAAAATAGGTGGAGAATAAAGTAAGAGAGATGACTTTTTGCTAAAAATGGAAATAGGTCATTTATAGTGGGACACCCCAAAAAGGAATACAAGTCACTGAGGGAATATCAAATAGCAGCAAAATAATCTTAACTATACTAGTAGTACCTCGATGTTGCAATACATGAGGTAAGTGCATAACATAAATAATGCGATTGATTGAAAATTGTATCGCCTTTTATAGATGAATACAAAAATAGAGTATATAATGAATTGAATATATCAATTACTACAAATAATCACGAAACTAGGAGCACAAACTAAACCAATATAAAAAATTAAATAAAACACACTTTGGTGGAACTTGAACTATAGGCCTTCAATATGAGCTACCCACTTCTGCATTGAATCCAGCTTTGAGCATCAATCTGTATCAACGAGAAGCTCCATCTCAAGGAAAAGATCCGACAGCAGCATATCCAAAACCCGAACAGGCTCCTAGCTCAATTCGTATCGTCACAAATACTACAGAAGGTGTAACTCAGCACCAATCAGTAGTTTTCATCATCACCGGCACCTCTAGTGTCATGAGACACTTCAATATCCGATACTTCTCCTGAGCTGCACAAAGATATGCCAGGACGAGCTTTGTCATTTCTCAATCTACACCGTGATGGATCCTCAAATAAGGTACTGGGGATAGATTGCAGGAAGTTGAAGTAGGCGTATTTGATGTCGAATTGCATATCATACCCTATCAGTCAGTCATCACTCACTCAGGTAAGACTACTTTCATATCAAGATCTCTTATCTTAAGAAGTGAAAAGATAATCACACAAAGATAGGTTTGGTTAGTACAGTAGTTTATGGCAATAGTGAGGCCCGTGTCGTCTAGGCTCTGTCTAACGTGATGAAACCACATGCTCGGCCTGCACAATATCCCACACCAACATTATGATCAATAACGATGCCCAAAAGATTATTACCAGTCTATTTGAAGTAGTACGAGTTTGAAGCTATAATAACTGAGTAAAGGAATCGAGGAAGGGAAGGAGAAGCTCACAAATAAAGCATCTCGCCCGCCTTAACAGAAACTTCAAATGGCTTTGGTCCATTGAAATACAGGGGAAACTTCTCCATTTCTCTCCGCTTATCTTGAGGCAAAGGATATGGATCCACACTACACCATGGCGCGTTCGAGTTTGGATCCTCTAACTCCAGCGAGAACTCTCCACTATCCTATCATACAGAAACACCCAGTCTTAGCCAAATCGACCCACAAGAAAGAATGATTCAAGGCAATATTTATTTCTCATTAACCAATACTCTATGCTCAATTTTTTTTTATCCACAGCCCAGAAACATAGAACATCCTCATCAACAAGATTCTTACGAGTTCACCTCTACATAGAGTCGTGATTTCCAACTTTCCAACTCTATTCAGAAAGAACGGGACAAGCCCCAATCTCAAGCCTTCACTCAGTAAGCTATTCAAGCTGCATTCATTATTGCAATCAGACAAACTTGCAGCAATTCTCCATCACTGAAGAACAAGATGAATCCTAATCTTCAAGATTGCACACATTAATCTATTACAGCTGCATTTGTGATTGCAATAAAACAAATTTCCACCACTCAACCTAATCACTCACATACAATCAACACAAACGCAAAGGCCATCAATATTCAATTCATAACCCTAATCAATGCATCCCAATTTCCCCCTCTACCTCTACTTCTAATCAGGGACAAAACAATAAACCCTAATTCCCAAAACTGCACAAATTACTCCATTCCAGCTCAATTCCAACTGCAATCAATGGAAAACAGAATCAATTAATCACCTGATCACAGGCATACTTGGCGGCCGGATATTCGCGAACGTACATTCTATGAAAATCGGTAGGCGGAAGCAAAAGAAATTTCTTCTCCCCAGTGATCACAACATAGAGATTTTCGTAGTGATCCTTATGGAACGATGTCTCCGAGAAATGATTCCCGATCCACAAATTAACCGCCTCCGGCGCGCATCCCAGCGCCGCCGTCGCCCACGGCACGTGCTCCTCGCAATCCGCCGCAAGCGCTCCATACTCGCGGCGGAAGCAGTCATTCTGCTGCTGCAGGTACGCCACTTTCTTCGCCTCGTCATCCGACGCGAGAACTGAGTCCAGAGCTTCGGGAAAGGGTAGGGTTTCGACGTGTGCGGAGGCGAAGCAGAGCGCGGAGGGGTCGGAGGGGTGGGGGGCTAGAGCGTCGGCTCTGCCGGTGGGGGTGAGGTGGAGGGAGACGGGGGTGGTGGAGAGGGCGGTGCGGAGGTAGTCGGTGGAGGGCCAAAGGGAGAGCGCGGGCCAGTCAGGGACGGCGGCGGAGATGAGGCAGGGTTTGTTGGCGGCGACGTAACGGCGGAGGAATTGGAGGGGGGTGGGTGGGGCGGGTAGGTTGTCGACGTGGGGAGGGCTGCCTAGGCTTAGTTCTCTCACGTCCTGCCATAGGTTTTCAATCGAGGATTCGATTTTTTCCGCCATTGACGAAGCTTTACGAATCTCCGTTGAATTCAAATTTTCAGTCCTATGTTACACCAAATTACAATTTTGTCCTCTATTACGTGTAACGAACTAAGAGCATCCACAATGGCTCAAGGACTAGGAACTAGACACTGCCACATCATCAGGATTAGAAATTGCATGCCACATCACTATGACACCCAACTGCATGCCACCACTACCACCCACGTCGCTGCCACCCGCATCACCATTTCGCGATATTATGTACAGAAATTAAGAGGGAGAAATTAGTTAAAACAAGTGGTGCGAATGAAAACGACTTGCAGATATCAGTATATATATATATAGAGGTTCGAAAATAAATAAATAAAAAATACGCTGGCCAATTATTAGCCGATTGGGAGCCTGCAGTGGCGGCTAGCGCCCGCGAATTGGCGTGCACTAGCCGATCGGCTCGTCGAATCACCGCTCACCGGCTACAATGATAGGCTAGCCAGACCGCTAGCCTCCGTTGGAGATGCTCTAACTACAACGGTTTCATTTTATTATAGATGGATGGACAACAAGTTGTAATTTATCAAATTATTACTCATAAATCTAAATAATATTTATGTGGCCTTTACCGTAAGCATTTCCAGTTTCGTCAATAAATTTGGTACATACAATGATACAATTAATTTAATTTAATAAATTTAAAGACAGAAAAATTAAAAACTAAATTATGGGGACATGCTCAAAAGAGCAAATCCCCTCCAAAAATTGGCGTATGCCTCTTATTTGCAACGAGCACACGGTATTCTTTAGTAAAAGGCGAAAGAATAGTTCGCTTTGTGCTCGATGCGAGGCTGCATACTTTAAAAGAACCATAGATTTCCTTTTTATATTTGCAACCTTTGGTCTCCCTCTATTGTTTTGGCGATGTGGGATTTCCTGCCATTATATAAATTTAACTTTTACAATTGTAAGAGCATTATGTAATTAATTCGTTGGTTGCATAAAAGAAGGGATAGTAAACAAGCGTTCATTTTATGGGCGATGATTATTCCATAGCAGAAATCATTCGATGGCAGTAACATTTTTTTTTTTCATCAATCAGCTTGCTTGCATTTTATACAGAGAGATGTTGAATTCACTAGCATTGCTCTACTCCTTCACAAACCACAGTTCTTCATTTATCGATTACGGTAAATCCCGAATTCATTCGTCATTTAGTAAATAAAATAAAATAGCCGGCGTCTAAAAACTGAGATGGAAATTCAATATACATGACACAAGAATTAAGAAATTGATATTGGTAGAGTTTAAACTTTGAAAAAACCTACTTTTGTAAAAAAACTGATTTATATCCAGAAAATTTAAAAAGTAAATTATGGGGACCTTACTCAAAAGAGTAAATCCCCTCCAAAAATTGGAGTATGCCTCTTGATTGCAACAAGCACACGGTATTCTTTAGTAAAAGGCGAAAGAATAGTTCGCTTTGTGCTCAATGCGAGACTGCTTATGTTAAAAAGAGCCAAAGGTTTGATTTTTGTATTTGCAACCTTTGGTCTCACCCTGTTGTTTTGGCGATGTGGGAACATTTCTTTTACAACCATTATAGCATTAGTTAATTAAACCATTGATTGTATTATTATAATTCGACAAAAAAAGGGATAGTAAACATAACAACTCATTAGCTGAAATCATTATCAGTACTAGCATTTAGCATTCAGATTTCATATGTTGATATTTAAATTCAAAAATACATAACACACACACACACAAAATAACTTACTACTAGTACTACTACTATGTTAGTACTCCCTCTAATTCTTTGAAACCCACACAATGTGATCCTCAGGTAGATAATGGCACACCGGGACCGAGCCGGGCTTCACCCCGAGCACCTTGAAAGCCAGGTGCTCGGGATTCCACCCGGACGTGTCCCTATGGCACACAGCCACCGCCCTCGCCCTCACCCCACCGGCCCCCACAAGCGACACGCGGTGAGCCACCGTGCCATCCATCTCGTGACAATAAAACACCGCATACGCATACTCCTCCTTGTGGCACGCCGCCACCGCCCTGCCTCCCCCAATCCTCCTCACACCCTCAACCAAGTACTCCATCCTCTCCGCGCTCTCGGCCTCGGTCGACACCGCCCGCGCGTCCGCAGGCCCTACCGCGGACGCGGCGAAGTCCACCATGGCCTCGAGCGAAGTCGCGCAGAGCGCCCGCTCCTCCTCCCTCGCCGCGTCCTCGCATTCGCGGACCGTTTTCGTGATCGCCTCGGCCTCGCCCGACCCGGGCCCCACGGAGAGCTCGCGGTAGATCTCCGGGAGCGCGGCCGAGGAGAAGGGGAGGGAGGCGGCGGCGCGGCGGGGGAGGAATTTCTGGCGGTTTGCGGGCTTGGTGAAGCGGAGGGTCATCTTGGTGGCGGCGCGGAGGTCCTTTTCGAGGAAGAAGAGGGCCGCGGCGGGGTCATCGCGGAGCTGGGTGGCCGCGGCGGCGTATCTGTAGATGAAGGGGTTGGAAGAGGGGGAGACGCGGAAGTAGATGGGCTTGCCGTTTCGGTTGTGTGATCCGACGGTGATGCCGCCGCCGGGGCCGCCGACGCTGACGTGGGTGCCGTTGTTTCTGGTGGTGTTGACGCTCACGCCGCCGCTTCCGACGCTCACGCTGGCGTTGTTGGAGTTCACGCCCACGCCGCGGAGGCCGCTCTTGTCTTCCAGCCATTCTGGGGAAAAATCGTGAATTTTGGTCAAATTTTGGTCGATTTCATAATTTAAAAAATAAGTTCAATAAATCGTGAAATTTGTTAAAACTAGTCGGAAAAATTACGAACGTTAAATTACTATTGCATGCATGCTACCAAATTTTGACAAAACTTCGTGATTTTTTTTGTTGTTAATTTTAAAATCACGTGACAAACCAGAAGTTGACCATACCGGGAGTTGGCTGCAAGAGATCTTTTAAAGATTTGGGCATGGGAGTGTTTGGCAACATTGAATTCCAGTACTCCTCTGAAGGAAAAGCTGCATGGCTTACAACTATTGCCACCTGAAAATTTTATTTACATCCAAACACAAGACAACTTAATTAGCAAAAATAAAATGAAAATCAAGATTCTAATCATCAAGATTTCACTCACATAGAGAGAAGCAATAAAGGCCAAAATCTTGGACTCCATAGCGAAAAATGTAGTAGAAGTTTGCTACTCAAAACAATGAAAGATGCAATGTGGAAGAAAATGAGATAATACCCACACTTATTTATAACTCATAAACACAGACACATGAATGAAGAGAAAATGTCACTACACACCACGTCACCATCTAAAAAAATGACTAGTTATTACTACAAACTTAAATGTATTCTGTATAATTATGCACACACAGTCACTTCGACTGATTTTACTATATAGTGTAATTGTGTAAATAATTAATGGTTAAATAATCAATAGTTTAGATACGTACAAAATTGTAAGCTATATATAGGTGTGGACAGTGGGCAGTTGCCTCTAAAACTTGGGGTGGACTAATGTCATCCAATAAAATTTTTCGATGTGAACTACTACTTCACTTTACTAAGTATTTTGCAAATTGCAATGAATTTAATAGTAGTTATTGTAAATTAAACTGGTGGGCTAGTGCATCCCTAAACTATCAACCACCGATATATGTTGGTGGATTTGGATGGGAGTTGGAGCTTAATAATTTAACTTAATATTTCTCCTTTATTATGATGGTTACTATTCTAATTAAATTAATCTTACTGTAAATAGAAAATAGTAAGAAAAATCATAAATTTTAGTTCGTTTCGACTTTCGAAGCTGTGAAAATATGTCATAAAAAATTATGAGTTGTATCATTATTCTCAAATTTTCCACGAGATCTAATTTTGGTTGAATTGTTTAATATGACATCCAAAAAATTCTATAAAGATGAGATCCATAAATTTTATCATTTTTCTTTGCACACTTACAATAACTCACCTCGTCATCAATTAGAAACATGTATGTGCCAGATCAACAATATAAATAGAAAACTAGAATATTTTGTCCTGATAAAATGGAAAACAAAAAAAGAAGAAGGGATAAAATTGATATTTTTATGAGTAATTTTTAAAATTGTGAATAAAACCAGAAAAACTAAATCAAAATTTATGATTTTTCTAGAATTTGGTAATGTGAATATCGTAATGTTGGAAGGTATAAGAAGTTGATATCAAATTCAAAATCCCTAAAAACTAGGGGAACAAAGTGATTGTGTGCAGAAAAAATGTGTATGTGCATGTGCACCAATAAATGGGCCATGAAATGTTGTTGAAAGTATCCCTGTTTGACTCTTGTTGGACACGTGTTGGTTATTAAATCAGTTGCCAATATTAAATAATTCATTAATTCATTGTATAATAATAAAACTATGATTAGTAGCAGAAGAATTTTCAATGTTGCAATTGAATTACAAGATCTACTCCAAAACTATTATTTAAATTAAAACCACCCAAAAATAATTAGCAAAGTAATTGTATAAACCGTTATCTACCTGGGGAGGTTTCGGTTGCCAAGATTAAATTTCATGATTAAATATGTATCATGTTTGATTCATAAGATTGAACCCTACAATTTAATACTAGATGAATTGTCTCATGATAATTAATAATAGCCTTCCTTCTCCAACTGAAATAATCTCTTAACTTAATACTAGATGGATAGTCTCGTAATATTAGTCATGACAATCCAAAACCAATAAATCTCATTTTGGCCAACCACATCAGTGGGCTTTAACAAATTTTGAGTATTTCCCAACAAGATTCGGAATCAAAATTCTACTAATAATGGGCCTTACTCCCTAATATAGTAATATTGGACCCAATATATACATTTTACTCAAATTTTGTTATTTACTAGTAGTATTTGTTAGTAGTATTTAATAATGGGCTTCCATATTAACATATTCCTCAACCATTATATTTGTTCATCTATTTAATAATGGGCCCTACACCCTAATATTGGGCCCATTATATACATTTTCTGCTCAATTTTTGTTACTATAGTTTTTAATAATGGGCCTAATTAGTACTAACATTTTTCTCAACCATTGTTATTTGTTCACCTATTGAATATACCCTTATATAAGGCCCATCATGAATACAATTATTAGCCAACCTCAAAACTTTTTTTAAAAAAAATGTACAAATAAATAAATAAATAATAATAGTAAAAAAATGTGGATACTTGGTCCGATCAAGAAGTTTGCCCTTCTTTATGGTTAAAATACGAATTAATCAACTATTTATTATAATGGCTAAATTTAAAATCTTAAGTAAATTTTTTGAAATCTCTTATGCTAATTGAGCAAAATCAAATTCTTATTTAGTAAAATTGATCACAAAATATTGATGGTCGAATAATTTGAAAAAAAAGGGTTGGTCCCTTTGTTTGTTAATGGAAATTTTGGCCTACATTCCAAAACACAAAAATATTTAAAAGGAAAAGGCGCACTCGCGATTTCGTATATAGAATGCAATCTCGCTGTGGGATAAAAATATACTTTCTTCACTAAATGTCCCTTTCCTCTTTTCACTTGAATATAAATAAATAAAACTCATTTTTATAATGATTTGGGCCTGTGTCTCCACTTATTTTAATAAAACAACCTTTTCAGCACTTTGTGAATTTCATAACTACTTAAATTGCCATTTTTCCATCTCAAAGCAAATATGAACACAAAAAGAATTTTGAGTTTGAGTGCCGACTTTGTTTCTGTTTTTGTTTTTTCCTCTTCTTTCAATTGCTTCACTTGTAAGTTGGTGTATACAATTAATGTACGAGAAATCCAACAATTGACACGAATAAATCATTAGCTCACTTTGAAAATTTTTAAATATGCACTTGGGATGTACATTTCTAGATATAGTAAGTAACCTAAACAAGATTTACGTAATTAGACACAATTATATTTTATAAATTAAAACTTCTCAACCCTCAACAACGATTCGACTCATCAAAAATGACCCCAATCTTATTATTTAAGCAATAAATTAATAGAGGATTTGGGAGTCACAATCAACCGGAACAAAATTTAGTTGTCCGAACATATTGACATGTAGTACAATATATATATCTAGTCAATTATAATTACATAAATATTATCTCTCTTTTTACAATTGTGATTGGCTAGACATACCACATGATAATATGTCCGGAACTTTTTATCGTTCATCCCCCTATTTCTCGATTCTTGATGACGAGCTTCAAATCGAAAAAAAGTGATCAATCCAAAAGCAAACAATCAGCTCGTAGCAAGCAGCAAACAACACAAACAATAGCGCAACCACCTACACAACCTCCAAAGGAATATTACTAATATTGTTCTTGTTAATTGTGCTTATCTTTCCATCTAACTAATTTTAAAATTTTGTTCTACTTAATGAGTAATAAATAATTGTTAAGGCGATCATTTCTATTGGTTTAGAATTAACTAGAGATAGTTAAAGAAAAAAACTTTAGATGATTAGACAGGTTATCCGATTTATTCCATAATTGTGGTGTGTATCACTAGAGAAAATACTAGACATAACTATTCTGTTCTTCCATACAGGGAAATGTTTCTAAGAATTGCGAAATAGGATGTGATAAATTATGAAGAGAATCACTTATAAATGTGAGTGGCCTCAAGCCAAAATCTAGATAATTTACTAATTTAATTACTTTCTTTTTAATAATGTAAACATTTTATATGCAGAAAGCTGTAAAAAGTGCTTTATATCACAAGAAAGTGAAGTCCCTACTCCTGTCTTGTCAATCTTCTAAGAGAAGTGATTAGCAGAATTAATTAATTTTAAATTAAGGAAAAGAGCAAACTTTATGCTCATGCTAATTTTTCTGTCTTATACTAGTTTTGCCAATTAGAAAAGTGGGAAGAATATTTCCATAAAGTCACATTTACCCCATATTTTCTACTATAATTCTTTGATTTTCAATTGCATGACCGTCACTTCACTAACTAGATTATTCATGGAGTCTGTTTTAGAAATATTATTGATAATTAACTAAATCGAGCATATAAACACTCCCACAATGAGGGTTATCACCGAATCCCATGATTTCTTTTTCCATAAAATTTTAGACTTATATATTTAGTCTTATTTGTTCATATTCTTTCTCAATAATTTGAATTCCAACCCTATTTACAATTATGCTATTGGCCCAAAAGTGTAACTTTGATTTTCAATCTTTTTCTTAGATTGTTTTGAAGTGTTCACACATATACATGTCTTAATCACAAAGAAGATGCATCATTTGTGGACAATGATTCTTGATTGAAAATAAAGTTGGTCATCTAATTTTGCTATTAAAAAGGGGAGTAAAAGCCTCTAAGTGTGACATGATCAGCTGCATGGAGATAAATATTTTTGGGAGGTGACAAAACTTGAGACACATAATTGCAAAATCTTTGCAACAACTGGAGTTAAATCATCTTCAATTATGTCTAGACCAACCATGGATTAGATTTGACTAGCATGATATTTATTGTTCATATATATAATCATACATTTAGATTTGGGATCAATTATTGATGTCATCTTAGTGTATTTTTATATGATATCTTGAAGTCCTTTTGCAACACTGAAAATTTGAAATGATGATGTGTATATTATGGGACTAATTTTTTAAAAATTCACCAACTTTGATCCAATTTTAATTTTATATAACTTCTAGTAGTAAACCATTGCAGTATTAACGCATTTTTACATGAATATTAAAGCACGAGATTTCAATTTTTCTCAATTAATTGTCACAACAACATAGTTTCATTAAAATAAATATATATTTTTTATAATTTTTATTTTTTCTTATTTTAATTAAATGATGTCGTTTTGACCTCAAACATCACCAACAACATCATTTTCTACACAGATCTGTTAGTAGAAAACATTAAAAATTTCGTATTTTAATACAGTATTCCATTTTCAAATCTTATAACATTGACCAAAATTTTACAAAATTTATTATATTTAAATATCTACTGTGCTTTATTTTCGCGTGCTAGAAAATGTTGGCTCGATTAATATCACACTAGGTTACTTTCGAGATCATTGAAGAACTTACTGAATCACATATATCTTGCTTCTAATTTAATAAAATGAATTGAAATGATTTGTTGGGCATGTGTGAAATCATAATTATGTCAAGTATTTGAAGTAACTAAGGCTGTATTTGTGCAATACTAATGTCAAAAGTTTACTTACAATTTATTACACAGAGTGACATGCAGAAAAATTAATAAGTTTATCACTTTTAGTTTAGTTTAGTTGTTTCCAATGTCATCAATGCACAATGTTAATGAAAAGTCAACACTTATATGATTGATCGCAACATTCTTTGCTTACTTAACATGCAATTTGTTTTATTTATTTTTTATATTTATACTCCTATTTAATTAATCACTTATTCCTATCCTTTTTCAGCCCATGCTGCATCTTTTCAAGTACAAAACGGCTTCATGGTGAAGTTCTATATGGAGTATTATTTATTTATTTATTTTAGGTTCTACTTTTAATTATTGCAATTACACTAATTCTATTTCTGCATTAGTTAACTATGCATGCTTTATTTGATCAAAATTTATCCTTGTTTAAGTACTTCCAAAGTAAGCTAGCAAGCTAGATAGATAGCTAGCTAGTAAACTTTTTAAAACACTTTTAATCACCCTTGGTTATTTTAATCAACCTTTAGATTAGTAATCATAACTATAATTAACAAGATTGTGTAACGTGATTGTACTCAACATATACTTTCCGCCCATTATTATTTTTACATTTATTATAAATAAATGATCAACCATTGCTTGTGAACTCAATAAGTCAAATCAGAAATAACTTTTTTGTTACGAGGTCAATTAAGATATAATGGTGGAAATTAGGCCGGCCAAGTAATTACAACTCTATAACTTAGAGTACACATATAGTAATTCAAAAAAATGATGACTGTGATAAATAAATACCATAATTTTTCGAGTGTGGCTAAGAAAAATGATACCTTAATTTGATGATAAATTATGACCATGATCTAGCTCCTCCAAACGAGCTAGCTCGAGTATGAGTATGACCATGATCAATTGATGATATTAAGTTAAATATGAGCAATTTTGGTATTTATATGTACTAAAATTTGAAAGCAAAAAAAAACACCCACACGCACACAAAGTAGTAGGGCATGACATTAGAGACATGCCTCAGTGCTCATTAATTACATTACTTGTTAGTGGTTTGCTCATGAATCTATGGCCACAAAATCATTAAGTAGGGTTGGCAAAAAATTGCAAATTGCAATATATCAATTAATAAATTTTAATAAAATTATGCATGAAAAATTTCTTATATTTATCACCATTACATGTATAAATACACAGATAGAGAATGGAGCAATTAATAGTACAAGTATAATTCGTACTTGGGTAAATCTTGGAGAGTGAAAGTTTGTAATTTGTTTGACAAATATATATAGGAATAAATTTAGATTAATTTATGAATAAAAAATCACTGCATGATTCAATCAGTTGGTGCTTCTGCAGGAGAAAACACATAATTAGTGTGGGCCTTCTTATGATTCTGTCTTTTTTTATTACATCAATGAAGATTCTAAGCTTTCACGTCTTAACTAACTTTAATTTTTTAATCTTGAATTCCCATGCTTAAATAGGGAGATTGCAATTTGCATATATTTTGGGCCTACTAATAATACTTATATATGTCATGCTTATATATTCTTTCATCATTATATTGACTTAAAAATCCCTTATATAATCTAATAAATTAGGTTTTGGAAGCCATGTAATCATGCCTAATTCCATTGTAAGAATTTTTTTTGTAGGTTTTGCATAAAGCTTAATGCTGATTAAATAATAGTGAGTGAGTATCCCTAATTAGTGGGTGGATTTAAAATGTAAATCATTTAATTGGACCTTGGGCTATAAATTAATTGATCTACTATAAAGTCATTTAAATCTATTTATTTCATAACTCCTAGATAGCCTTTAAGTAGAAAAAAGTTATATATACTCAGAGAAAGTTGTTGGCTTGTACGGAACTATAAACAAATATAATGACAGATTTTCGAGCAATGTCCAAAATTGATCTTGTTTATAATTAGTCTAAATATCTGATCCCAGACAAAATGAATTGATCAGAATAGTAAGTTATAATATTACTTCATCAATTTAACTAAATTGATTTAACGATTAAAGTTCATTTTTCACACCAAACATTATATATATATTTTTCAAAAAATATAATTTATTTCCTCTAATTTTTTGTTCAATTTATACTAGCAATTTGAAACAAGAGGTACGACAAAAAAATCTTTTCGACAAATGTCTGGGACAAAAAATGAACCTTAGTTTTTAAATTGATTATATAATACGGTTTAAGTCCGGTCAAAATGTTTTTTTTTCATCAATTTTAGACGAAATCACTAAAATTGGGTCGATTCGTGTTGTATGCCGTATGGGATTAGAAGCTACCAATTGGATCAATTTGCTCTTATTGAAAATGAGGGTGTGAGAAATAGAAACTCACATATATATACACGCGATCAAAATTTATACATAAGATAGATAAGAATAGGGGTGGGAATATGGATATCGGGTATTGGATTTACCTGTACTCGACCGATATCCACCGGGTATTGGATACCCAATATCCAATTTTATGGGATTGGATATTGAAATTTAAGATAAATCGGGTATTGGGTAACCTGAATGGGTATCAGATATTACCCGAATATCCAATTTATTATTTAAAGCATTTTTTAAATTAGGTTTAGCCATTTTAGGCTTCTCCAAATTCTCAAGTTTTACGTATTGCATAACCAACTCATGTGGTTTTTATATTTTAGTTAATTATTTTGACTTTTAAATTATATAATTGGTTGCTTCTACAGTTTAATTAAATGCATAACTTTTATTATTTTACTTACATATTGCATAACCAATCCCCATAAATATAATCATATACTTTAAAATAAAAGTAACACACTTTTTTTATAGTGTTATAGTACTACAAAATAAATGCAACATTAAAGATATTAGTCAATTTTTTAAATATTTCTATATTTATATTAATATACTAATAAAATTTGATTTTTTATTTATTTATTTACACATGTAAAGAATCGGGTATTTGGGTACCCGATACGTCGGGTATGGATACCCGGGGTGGGTATTGGAGTATCCAAAAATATATCGGGTCGGGTTTTGGATAGACATATAGATGATTTTCGGGTTTGGATACCCGGTCTTTTTGGGTCGGGTATCCACGGATACCCGTATTCCCACCCCTAGATAAGAACAAACTTAGGAAACTGATCCAATTAATTTCAGCAAAAATCGGCTATAAAAAACAAACATATTGAAGTGTACATGCTAAATTAATGATAAACATGAATTAATCAGTCAACGAATATGTCACACTCGTACAGTACCAACTTATTATAAACTCTTATATATAGTGAAACTTTGCTACATAATTTGATAGGTCTCAAAATCAAACATGTATTAGTATTATTTGTAGCTAATGTATTGTAAGGCACTCAAGAGTTGAGAGGGACCATCTTAATAAATTTGAGTTAAGGGTGGATGGAAGGAGCCTTCAAACATGGCCCCCTATTTTAGCCATTTCTTTTTTTAAAATGGTATTAAAACCATATCAAATGAGTGGCTAGCAACACCAATATGTGGGCCTCAAAACTCACACCCAAACAAATTGCCTCTCACATTCACAACTCAATTTTTTCTCATTTGCAATTCCATTACATAATAGCTAGGGAAGAGATATATACATATACATGTACATATACATAGCTACTCTATAGGCCTTTTAACCCTAGGCAAGCTAGATTCTCCAAAACCTAGTTCCCATATAAGAGGAAAAAGAACAAACAATTATAACTATTTTTGGTAATAACTTTTTTGACTTATTTCATACCATTATAGTTTTGTTACTTAACTAGGAAACCACTCTTTAATTATTCTAATAATCTAATTCCTCATATTATTTACTTTTCTTATAATTGTCATTAGACTAAATATTTGGTGTCCTATATATCTCACATTTAAATATTATAAAAATGTATATATATAATCAGGAAACATATTTTTATAATATATACACTGCAGGTTATGACTACACAAGAATTTTCGTACAGGGACCACACAAGAAACACAAAAAATCCAAAAAAAAATGTTTTATTCTTTGATTAGTCTTTTTCATTTACTCCATTATGAATTAATAGTGGTCAAAGTCCAAATTTGATGCATGGTTTTTATGAAATTTCGTAGAATAATTATGTAAAAATCGGCGGCTGCCTACTTGTATAATTTAATAAGACAAATTAAATGGGTTGCATTAATACGTACATATATAAATTAGAGATAAAAATAAATAGATAAAATGTGAGAGAAATATTCCATTACGAAATAATTTTAGAAAATGTGATATATTATACTTCATGTAATAAATAAATAGATATTAAATGTGAGAGAAATATTCCACAATGAAATAAGTTTAGAAAAATGTGATACTACTCCATGCATGTAACACTAATGAGATTTATTAGTAATTTAAAACACCCTATTGTAATATTGAAATATCAGGGACAATAACCTAAATAGTCTGGTATATATGGTTCCATCCAATCATATTCTCTATTTGAAAACTTTACAAAATAATGTTTATAAAATTGACAAGAAAATAATTAATTAATCAATTATTGGAAGCGTGTCCATCTTTATTTCGTAAATAGCAACAATGTGTGGAATAATGTGTCATCCAACAATCTACACAAAACTATTCTAGGCTTATAACATGATAAATAAAGGGAGAGCAGTACTGACAACTTCGAACAATTGGGATTGGACAAATTGATTTTATTGAAGGAAAAAGTGGATTTTATTGACTCATGGTATTCTCCAGAGGCCTAAAACATATTTTTAATAAATATATAAATATTTACTAAAACTAACCCACCCCCACTCATATATATCTATATGCATACATACAAACACATAAATAGTTTGGGATGTTGTTAAGTTAACAAATATGATTAACACATTATTAAAGCGGTAAATCGAATTTTGTGTAAATTATGGCATGGAAGGAATAAATTCTAGTGTTGGAAAGCATTTATAGTCGAATATTTTGAAAAATGCATACTTTTTTCTTTTTCAAATAAAAAAATATCGGAACTATTGTCACATGGCGAGCAAGATGAATGGACGCGATACTTTCTAGGAAACTCGACCCGATCAATTGACCTGATTCTAGAACAAGCTTGGTGCATATATGTATGTGTCTAATTAATAATTTTTCAACCATGTTTTGTAAGCTATCACTAATGATAAGTTCAATTAGTACCGTACCACATGGTTAATGTTAATTTGGTATTATAATAGTTTATAGTATTTGATTTTTTATATAGGTGGAAAGTAATGTTTAAATTTGAGTGGAAAGTAAAAAAGAAGAGCTAGCTAGGGAAATGGATAGGTACCCAGCCCAGTGTGAATTAAAAGGCCAACGCAATGCCAACCCACAAACTATACTTTTCTAACCAATGAAAAGAAATGAAGGTATATTAGTTTAATTCGACTTGTACTATCGCTAAATTGACTTATAATCTTAATAAGTACTAATTCATTAAAATATTTATATAATACCACTCACTGGGTTTCTTTAATTGGACATCCAATGACTTAATCTAATTTCGCATATGACGAACAGAGTGACGTTATTTACTAATATTGAAATGCAAATGCAACCATCTAATTAATAGTTCTAGCTTATTTGAATTTAACTTATTCATCCCTATAGTGTACCTATTTATATTATAATGTAGTAACTAGTTAATACCGGTAATAACTAGTTAATTCATTAATCACTTTCAAATTATTCTTAAAAATATATAATCATACATGATAATTATTTTTACTAAATTCATACCAAGGGATGTATTCAAATTAAATCATAACCAAATCTTATTAGCTAGATAGTACTATTAAACACTATTATTAAATATTAAGTCATTGGATTGGAATATCTTATAGATATAATAAACCGGTGGGGATATAAATTATTTTCAGTAATGGTATAAGTTATTTTTCTCATTTGATTCGATTAACATAATTAATATGATTATTTATGTATCTATCTTAGATTTCAGGCCATTTTCTTCGTCATATTGTTCATGTGAGTTCATTCCACGACAATATAAAAAATTGAAATTTACATGTGAATAAATATGAATTAAAAACTAAAAATGAAGTACATAACTCACATTTTTCTTGTTGATGACTTGACGTAACAAACTCACATGTCACGTCTGAATTAAAGAAATTTACATTTTCACCAAAAAATCGTTTTTGTTTTTCACACTATTTAATAAACCACATAAATTAATAATAATACTAGTAATCATAAACTGTATCCTGCAAGCTCAGCTAAATCCTCCCACACCAATTTGATACAAATGATTTGTATGATGCATTTAAAAGAGTGAGATTTGGTAGGAATTAATTAATCAAAGTATAGATTTTCAAATCTTCTTTATCATCACACAAAGAACGTATCCAAATAACCATCATTAAATTTGTTTCTAAGATACGAAATCAGTGTGTGTTCAATCCAAACTCCAAACATCACAACCCAATCCAGCCATATCCGTTACTATAGTTTATAACCCAATTTATCACAAATATTGAAGTCAAAACTTAAAAAAAAGTTTCACACATGTACCTATATAAACATTATATATAAACACACAACATATCCTAAGCAAACAAACTATAATCAAGAGAAAACATATGGGAGAAAATCTACCAGTAGTAGCACGTTTAATTCCTTTCATACTCCATACTCAACGAAACATACAGACAAAAGCATCATAATCTAATCCCAGTCATAAAGGAACTGAATTGGGCCTAAATATATATCGTACGAAAGCCCAGATCGTCGCACAGGCCTCCACAACCTCATGTATTCGTTAGATCGATTCACTTTCCTTTCAGACTCCACAAACTATAATCAAGATAGAAAACATACGGTAGAAAGTCTACCAGTAGTAGCACTTTTACTTCCTTTCATGCTCCATACTCAACGAAACATACAGACAGACAGACAAAAACATCATAATCTAATCCCAATCATAAAGGAACTGAATTGGGCCTAAATATATATCGTACGAAAGCCCAGATCGTCGCACAGGCCTCCACACCCTCACGTATTCGCTAGATCGATTCACTTTCCTTTCCGACTCCAGAATCACCTTTTATCTACCTATCTAGTCACTCACTCAACTCAAAAACACACACAAAAAACACACACAACATACACTATATATATGCCCCACCAGCATTAGTTTCTGTTCACCGCTCACTTGTGTAAATCAAAAATCGACTCCAAACTTCTCACCGCTTCAAAATCACTTCAAAATCAACCCTCTCTCTCTCTCTCTCAAACATATACATATAAATAGATACAATTTCCATCTTTGTTTTGAGAAATCGTATTTATTCTCGAAATGAATGCTGATTGATCAGCACCCTACCCATCGCTACCACCTCCAAAGATTCAAATTCAATTCAATCACTCACCCCAACACCAAATTAAACCTCATTCCATCACAATTGGATAAGAATTCAATTAACCCTCTCCCCTCTCTCCCCAACCAATCCCCCAAATTGAAAAACAGAGCAAAATTCAGTTACCAAAGATTGAATTTGATCACTCAAATCAATCCATGGACAATGATTACCTAAGAGAGATGGAGGGAAAATCCGCCCACGACCCCTACACCAAGTCCGCCGTGGTCGCGGGGCCGCTGATCGTCGGCGCCGGCCCCTCGGGGCTGGCGGCGGCGGCGTGCCTGAAGGAGCGCGGCGTGCCGTCGCTGGTGATCGAGAGGTCCAGCTGCATCGCGTCGCTGTGGCAGCTCAAGACGTACGACCGGCTGAAGCTGCACCTGCCGAAGCAGTTCTGCGAGCTGCCGCTGATGGCGTTTCCGGCGGATTTTCCGACGTATCCGGACAAGCAGCAGTTCGTGGGGTACCTGGAGGCGTACGCGGCGCGGTTCGGAATCCGGCCGGTGTTCAACCAGGCGGTGGTGAGCGCGGAGTATGACGGGAAGCTGCAGATGTGGAGGGTGAGGACGGACGCGGCGGCGGAGTACGTGTGCAGGTGGCTGATCGTGGCGACGGGGGAGAATGCGGAGGCGGTGGTGCCCCGGATAGAGGGGATGGGGGAGTTCGGGGGGAGCGTGGTGCACACGAGCGGCTACAAGAGCGGGGCGGTGTACGAGGGGAAGAGGGTGCTCGTTGTCGGGTGCGGGAACTCCGGCATGGAGGTTTGCTTGGATCTGTGCAATCACAATGCAAGGCCTTCTCTTGTGGTTAGAGATACAGTGAGTTTTTTTTTTTTTTTTTTTTGAATTCATTTTTTTTTGTATTAGTGTATTTGTGCATGGGAGGGAAGGTAGTTATGTGTTTTTTCTTGGGATTTG
Organism: Salvia hispanica; assembly: GCF_029641045.1. NCBI lineage: Eukaryota > Viridiplantae > Streptophyta > Magnoliopsida > Lamiales > Lamiaceae > Salvia > Salvia hispanica. The sequence goes on from NC_142694.1 coordinate 3,245,588, forward strand.
TTGTGTTGTTACACACACAGTATTGTGTTTTTTTTCTATTTTGGTAAAAAAAAACCCTAATTTTTGGTGATAAGGGAAGAAAATAACTTTTTATTTTAATGGGAGTGGGATGGGATTTGGGGAAAAGATCTCTTCTTTTTCTTTTCAGGTTGTAATAGTTCAAGTTCCAAAGGTTTTTTTTTTTTAATTTTAGTGAAGCAACTTATGTTTTTTAATAGGTGCAAGAAAGAGAGAAAATGGAAAAAACAAAAAAAGAAAAGAGAACATCCTTAAAAATGTTGATGTATTGCACTTTCTTGGGATGCTCAAGCATGCGCAAATGGCTGGGAAAAGGGTTTTCAAGATTTTGTATTTTATAGGTGGAAGAACAACAAGTGAATTAGCTGGAGATTAATGTGTAGGAAATGATAATACTAATAAACTCAATCTTTGTATGATTAATTTCTCTCTTTATCTTTTTCTTTAATTGAGTTGAGACCCATGTTCTTTTTTGGTACAACTTTTTTTACATGGGCTTTGTTGATGAATTTAGGTGCACATTCTACCAAGAGAGATGATGGGGAGATCGACTTTCGGGCTGTCCATGTGGTTGCTAAAGTGGCTGCCCATGCGCCTTGTCGATCGGTTTTTGCTAGTCTCGTCATGGCTAGTGCTAGGCGACACCGCCCGCTACGGGCTCGACAGGCCCCGGGTGGGGCCTCTCGAGCTCAAGAGCTTGTCCGGGAAAACCCCGGTTTTGGACGTAGGAACCCTTGACAAGATCAAAAGTGGAGACATCAAGGTACAATTAATTTTGATCAAATCAAATCAAAACGCTCCTTTAATCTTGTCACTCCACTTTTGTACAAACATTCTTTTGCTATTTTAGTAGAGAAATTAATTAATGTATTGTTGATTAATTGATGATTAGATATGCCCCGGAATTCAAAGGCTATGGTATAAATCAGCAGAATTTGTGGATGGAAGAGTGGAAAATTATGATGCAATAATACTAGCAACTGGTTACAAAAGCAATGTACCATGCTGGCTAAAGGTATAATATCGGCTGCCTTCTTTTTACATTACATAGTTTACCTTAAATTTGTAATGCATTCACTACTTCAAAGTACTAAAGAGAAAAAGGCATGTTTGGCTGAATTTGTTTCTCTCTCCTCCTCAGAAAAGTGAGATGTTCTGTGAGAAAGATGGGCTCCCAAAAAGGCCATTTCCGAATTGCTGGAAAGGCGAATGTGGCCTATACGCGGTTGGGTTCACCAAACGCGGCCTTCTTGGGGCGTCTATTGATGCCAAGAACATCGCTGCAGACATCGCGAGCTCTTGGAAGCAAACCATCTCGCCGCCCAAATACTCCCCGAATTTCATGCAAAAACACCTTTAATCTCGATGATGATGATGGCGCCTTTGTTCGGTGTTTCCTCCCTTTTTAAGGGTGGGGGCCGGGGAGAGATGGGCTCTGCCCGGCCCTTAATGCCCATGTCGGGTTTTATGGAGTCGTGGGTTGGACTTAAGCAAGAAAAATACGGATGAAAGAAAATTGGAGAATTTTTGGGGGTGCTAATGTTTGAGATACAAGGATTGGTACCAAAGGAATCTCCATGAAAAATTAAGGTTGATTTTGTTAGGGTTTATAGTAGTAGTAGTAGTAGGTGCAGTACATTTTGTACATGGAAATTTTCATCTCTAATTTCATTAGTGATTTATTGACTTTTAATTGCTAGGTGAAGAATTCTTGAAAGTGGATGGATTGTGTTCTCGAGTGGTTTAATTATATGTTAATTAATTTTTGCAATGCCATGCTTTTTAATTTTTAATTTTTTTTGGTGATGTGATGAGGTTGAGAGGAAGAATGGTTGTTGTGTAGGAATGTGTAGAAGGTACACAATTAAAAGAAGATGGTGAAATTTTGATACCAAAATTGAATTGTGGCTCATTTAGTGCAATTTTAAAGAGTTGTGACAAATTGGATGGAGAAATGATTGCTATCCCCAGTAGTAGATAGGACCACTAAAATTAAAGAATTAACCAAATTAATGTGCCAGACTCGTCAGATTGTGCTGTGCCAAGAAAATTAAAAATGGTAGACTTGACTATTTTTTTTATATGTACCCTTCAAATTAAAAACACACACATGCATCAACAAGTTTAATTTTGTAATATTTGGTAGTGTAATAACTAATTAACAAGTAAAAACTAGGAAACCGAAAAGTATTAATCATGTGTGGATCCAAATTTATATTGTAATTTTGCTAGTATCTAAAATAAAATTTGAATTCGTTCAAACAATTTTGTCTCATTAAATAACTTGGCACAAGACTCCTCTTTAGCTTTGTAGTATAACTTTTTTAGTGATATAAAGTGATCTTTTATGGTCTGATGCTGTGATGCATATAAAGGGATCGATTATAATATTAGTATATATAGAATTCTAAAAATAGCTTCGTCACATAGACCCAACCATTATTCGCAACTTATTTGGATATTTCATACTTTGGCACCATTATTATTTCATCACTTATACTCCCTCCGTTCCACAGTAATAAAGACGTTTCGTTTTGAACTCTCGTTTTAAAAAATGATAATAAATAGTTAAAGTGGAGAAAGAGTAAAATAAGAGAGAGAATAATGTAGTGAAGAGTCTTATCTACAATATTCTCTCTTACTTTACTCTTTCTCCACTTTAACTATTTGTTATTATTTTTTTCAAAATGAGTGCTCAAAACGAAACGCTTCTGTTACTGTGGAACGGAGGGAGTACTAAAAAATCGATTTTGTTAAAGAAACATTTTGCAAATTAATTGAATTCGGAATATAATATCAAATCTAGTGTGGGGGTGCTTAAACTAGTTTAGTTTTAAATATCAAAAGGGATTAACAAAATTCCTAATTTGCCATATCATATCGATAAAGAATAGCTTTTATATGCATTCATAATAATCTTCCACGTTTCGATTGTAGCTAAAGTTTTGGTGGAAGAGAAGGTACACATACACCCATTAAAAAAAGTATATTCGTTAATTATTAAGCCATGGGCTGAAATCAATCAATATAAAAATGATATGAATTCAATCTACCACTTTTTTAAATTCCCATCTCATAAAAATATCTCTAGCTACCTCGAATTTCTAGTTTTCTACACATATCCACCAAACACAATCTTGATAACATTATTTATCAAATTAATTTTAATTTTATGTAGTATATCTTTACAATATGAATATGACTATTTTGATATGCATAGAAAACGACAAAAATTGAAGAAAAAAAAAAAAAAATCACCTGCATTTTATTGTTGATTTTGCGTCTCTATAGGTCTTCACTAACTAATTACTCTTTAATAAAATATTATAATGAGGGTTATGATTAGTGTTTTTTAAAGTAACTAAGAGTTCATTGAACCTGAAAATACCAATTCATGCATAGGCCGAAAGAAAGATGGTATCCTCTTTTAAGGCAAAAAAGAGAGCATGTCCTAAGTTAATCCCCTTAATTCGGTAAATTGTGTTCTTCTTTGGCAATATTTTTGGCATCCACTTCATTTTCAATAATTTTAGTACTATATGCTAATATCTACATAAAAATTTAGATTATTAACAAATTCTCTTATAATTCATAAAATATTACGGAGCATGGATAAGAAAAAGAGAGGGAAAAAAAATCAAATTATAAAATTACATGCAATTAAATATGGTAGAAGTAAATGAGATGCCTCCACATAACTAAATAGAAGTAATATGCAAAGATATAGTATTAAATTTTGAGAGAGAAAAGGGAGTTTAATTCGGGTAAAGTGTGATCACTTAATGTGTGCTTTGTTTTAGTAGTAGTGCATATATAATCTGATTGCTAAGAGATTTGCCGGTTCCAAAATTAACTTTTTATTTAGGTGGAAGACTTATACTATAAACAATTAAACATCCTCGATTGTTTATAATGTTGTTATATTTATATATGTTATATTGTTTTCTCACATCAAAAAAGTAATATAAAATGAAGTATGCAAAACGAAATTCAACCTGGAGCTGGGCATTAGAAGCATATTTCTCAGGTCTTTGGATAATTCCCCGAAAAGAATTTTAGTTTTATTCTTTCAAGAATTACACATGCTTATGAAATAGTATCAACTGTGAGTTAATTGTAAAAAGTGATCTTATTCTTTTAATGTAGAAATAATTTATTTTTTAAAAAACACAAATTTTGTGACAGTACTGCGTGTGAAAAAAACTAGTAGTAATTTTAATAGTTTCGTGCACTTTTAATAGTGTGTGTGCTTGCTTACATCGTAGTTCACAAAATATATATGGAGATTGATCCATAAAATCAACCGTCTAGAATATTCTCAATTAATATTTTTTTTAAAACACCAAATTCCGTTTAAATGTAACTTTAACCATTCGATTAATCAAATCGAGCTTTTGAAGGGTAAACTAAAAGGGAAAAAAAAAAAAGAAAAGGCACCTATTCTACACCTATTTACTAATCACACTATGAATGGTTAAAGAAAATTGTTAACAATAAATAAATTGGGCTACATAGATATTATAGGCCCAAAATAGGGGTTGGTAAGATACTAGGTGGTCTTTCTTTGCATGCTATGAAGCCACATGCATATTTTTTTCTTTATAGTTCCAAAATAAAAATTAGAACATTACAATAGTGTAATGAACATGCATGCTTGCACTTCTCAGCAACTTTTGTGTGCCTACTTATATAACTTTCTCAATAAAAAAACATGGGTAAAATCTGTCACAACCCTTTTTCTCTTCTTCAAAAAAATTTTCTTTTGCCCTTCCTTGGAATATTCTTTCTACAAACTTGACGGCTTAGAATTATGGTTCAATTTTGTTTATAGGTAAGTTTAGATGCTCACTCGGACCCTTTAGATCCTTTTTAGTATGTGCCCACTAGGATCCACGTGTTTGTGTCAGGTTCGACTCACCACTCATGTATGCCTTTGTACGTGCCAGATTATCTATAGGTTTTTAATTCTGTATAATCAGTCAGTTAACATTATCATCAGTCGATCACTCACTAGATGGTTTCTAATATAACAACCGGCGGATATACATGCCGCATTCTTCTATATATCTTTGTTTTAGGTCCTAACGAGTTAAGTAAGTATCCCCATTTGTTAGTTGGACTTCAATTCTTCACAAGTTGTGGTAATCAAATGATTTGAAAGACCTAATCTTTTGGGGTGTAATCCCAATTACCAAACCCTAATATATTGCTTTTAGAAATAAAATCTAGGGTTTTGAAGTACTTTTGCAAAAAAATAAAAATGTAAGCACAAATAGTGGTCCAAGTGCTATAGTCCTAGAGTACTATTCATTTTATCCACATGCTAATGATGGAGGGCACTATTTTATACACCTCTTTACGTACGCACATGCAATATCAATAAACCATCCAATTTTTATTTGATTTTTTTTAAAAAAAATGTATGCTACATTTTGTACTCTTGGTTTATTTTACGAATAAAGCAAAATTTAAATTTCTTTGGATTTTTATTTATTGTGGTCCAACAACAATTTATTGTATGAACTGTAATATATAAAAGAATTGTGTTTGGGGTGAGGGGTTATGGACCATATTGAATTGGTGTCAGCATCATATCGGGTAGATGGGGTATGTTATTTGTCAATGATGATTGAAATATTCTTCGTGTAAAGAGTACAAAATTTAATGATTGGGATTAATTCTTTGTCATCATGGTTTATTTGATGAGAATGTTTGTCATAGCTCATAAATGTATGCTTTGGTTTCTCCATTGGAAGAATGCGTTTTATGCGTAAATATACACATACGTTAATTATATAATAATATTATATGTTTGAAATCGGGAAAAGCTATATGGCCACATATAATATAATCCGAAGGCGGGATTGGGATAGGCAATAAGGGTTATGCAAGTGCCTGAACCAAGGACCTACGGTCTATGGAAGTCGGGGCTCATATTCGGTCAATATTGGATCAAACAAAACAATAGTATTGGTCGTAGTACCGACCTTCTAGTCCCTAATGAACACACGATCGATAATGTTGGAAGATCATTGAGTCCGTACACTATTAATCTATTATGCATATTCTCTTGAATTTTGATAAAAATACTTTATGATGAACTATGATATGACTAAATAACACTAGTATTTTTTTGAAATAATATCTGTATTCATAGCATTTTATAAATGACAATGAAAGAGTTGAAAGAATTGAAAGCTCAACTATAAATGTTAGTAGTAGACAAGGATATCATCCAATTATTCAGCGAGACATCGTCTATTACGTACTACTAGTTAAGTTTTTAGAAAATTAATTATTTGGAGGATACATATATAGGTCGGAATTGAGGGGGTTTAAGCACCCCTTATTCAAAAACATTTTATTATATGCATAATAAATAAATTAAACATGTTTAAAAAGGGCATAATTTTCTAAGTGAAGGCGTGAAAATTAGTTAAAATCAGTAGAAGTCAAGAAGCATGAAAACCGACATAAACGGGTGTGATTTCAACGTCCCACATTAATCCGTAAAGAAAATTGAAAATTATACATATAATTAATAAGTGGGTTCGTCAACTCTCCTATCCACATATAAACCAACAATTTTATCAAAATCAAATTATTGTTGCTATCAAAGCTCATTACGCCGTCGTATTGCTACTAACTAAGCACGATGATAAAAGGTCAAATTAATCTCTAGTGAGTTAGGTCGGTTCATATTGGGAAAAACAATTAAATTAAGAAGCACTATTCTAATACTAGTAAACTTTAATCTCGTGCAATTACTCACAAATTGTGCAAAAGAGGTAATATTTGAAACATTTGCTAAAGAACTTGAAACATTTGAAGCTGAATCATGATTTTGAGACATTTAAGACTACATAGATTGCGTGCAAGGTATTCCTATGTAGAAAGAATTATATGTGGTATCCAAATTATGCAGTCATTACTTCACCAATTAATTAAGATATCATGTAATTTCTTTCTATTATTAAAAAAAGTGCATTATTTTAAATTAATTTTGCGGTCCAGCGGTATCAATGCAATTTGTGGAGGCTCTGAGAAGGATGCTGACAGGCCAATTAGTGCCTTGAGCATATGATATTTTTCTTTTATTTTTACCCCTTTAGGAATTATATTTACTGATTATTCAAATTATAAAAAATATAAAATATTCAAATTAAAAAAGTGAGCTGTGTTTTGAAATATTTAAAAATTAGTAGTAGAAAATTAAATTTGTGTAATTTACAAATTGGATAAACCAGGGTCTATTTGATGACATGGAAAAGGTAAGAAAATAGACATTTATTGGGCTTCTTCTCATGTTTGATATCGATGACTAATTCGCAGGAGGCCCGTGAATAATTATGATATTATTTCATACTCCTATTCCTATATGAACACTAAATTTTATAATAAAAACTTAATTTAATTTTTATAAGTATTAATATTACATTACTACTAGGGTAATTAGTTTCAAAAGTATTGATTCAATTTAATATTTTTGTTACAGAAAAAGTAAATCAAAATATTTTTAAATACATATAGAACTAATATATTAGTACAAATAAAAATTAAATCCATATTGTTTTTCTTACGATTGAGAAATAGGAGTATAATTTTATGTAACTTCAAATAATTATATTGATTTAATTAGTAATACATACTCCCTCTGTCCCACATTACTTGAGTCATTTCTTTTTTGCACTCGTTTTGAAAAAATAATAATAAATAATTAAAATAGAGAGAAAGAAAAGTAAGAGAGAAAATAATGTAGAGAAGAGTCTTAACTATATCATTCTCTTTTACTTTACTTTCTCTCCACTTTAATTATTTATTATTATTTTTTCAAAACGAGTGCAAAAAAGAAGTGATTCAAGTAACATGGGACGGAAGGAGTATTAAAATTAAATATATGAACTAATCTAAAAAAAAAAAACTAGACTGCTTTAATAGGTCAAATCATCGAATAAAATCTTCATGAAAAAACCACCAACACATTAATGCCAAATGGTAGACCATGATACAAAATGCCACCTAATGTCAAGTTGATTGTCAACTAATAACAACATCAACACAACTAATCAAATTAAGCCCAAACAACCACTAGTTGGTAGAGGCTCCCATTTATAGAATTAAGTTTGAAAATTCCCAAAAATGACCCAAACCCATCACAAAGAATCATAATTTCCAAGAGCTTATCATAACTATTTGTATAGATATAATGTGATATGTCCTTTGACTAAAAATAGACCCCATGTTGAAATTATTGTATTTTTCACAATGGCCCACAAATTTTTCCAGTATCTTTGGGGTGGAGAGCAAGAAAAGAAAGCCCTTTATGCATAACATGCAAGAAAAGATCCATACATCATAGGCGCATGTAAATTGATGAAAATGACACATCATGAATTCATCATCATCTTCACACATAATATCATCAATGCCTAAGATCATCAGAGAATATACAGATCACCACCATTTCACTCACCTCACAGTGTGTGTTTGTGTGTGAAAATTATTATTTTAGGGACCAGAAAGACCACTTTGTGTTTATTTTATTTTTTCTAAATAGGATTCAAAATATCCTTATGATCATACTTCATTCCACTAGATTCTTAAAGTGCAAAAAGTGTATGTTTTGGTGTCCCCAAGTTACTTACACCTCTAGGTCAAAGTATTGTATATGAAAGTTCATTTAGTGTCCATACCAATATTCGGGAGTTTTTGTTTTCAATGCAAAAAAAAAATGCTCAAACTACTAAAGGTAATTAATGAGTGGTGGTTTTTTCATCGAGACACCCAATAAGAATATGCTAAGAACAAAAAACATAAGCCAGATACAAAGCCAAAAAACGCCTTCATCCACGTTCTATACAATTTTATAGTTGTCCAATCAAATATCTGGTGGTAAATAACTCGAAATCGGCACAATCCAATACCTGAGATCCGAATGGACAACCGTAGGCAAGCCGGGGGACAATAAAGATACAACACTAAGGCAAGCATAAATTAATATGCATAATTTTGTTATATACATAAATTAATACTATTAAAAAGTAAAACAAACTCAAATCGACTAGATTCTATTTTGATACCGCACTATTAATTTGATGGTGGAAAATCTATATAATATCTATCTATCATTACACTTTATCTGTCATTTGAGATACTTATCTCTCAATATCTTTCCTTTTTACTGCCTTCCCTTTTTCCTTCTACGGAAACAGATAATTCAACTAACAAAAGTTGGTGTTTTTTTCTTAATTTTTCGAATATTTTTATCTCTTTGATTGGGACACATCTTTTGAAGACATGGAATCTAAAGTATCTGTCGAAAGCCCGTGTTCGAATTTTCCGAAACGATCTTACAAATAGTGAATATTCCTCTCCCTAAAAGGTATCTTCCTCGATCAAAAAAAAAAACAAGAAAAATGAAGAAAATTAATTAATACTTAGTATAATTATATAGTTTGTAACCTACTTTCCTTCTGTTAATAACTTGTTTGTAGCATTTCTAGAAATTAACCACACAAACACGAGTTGCTATTTTGATGAAAACAACTTTGTGATACTTAATTACTCATAAAACGAATCTTGAGTTTTTATGGAAGCTGTTTCACTATTTAAAGTGTAATTTGGATTATCGTTGCTTTGGTTATGTTGGCTACTTTATTAGTCAAATGTCGTGGCATACTTTAATCATGTAGGCCACTTTAGAGGTTGATTTTTAATTAGATGCAGAATTAAAATGTGGGTAAATACTATTTTGCCAGCTATTTTGCAATTATATAGTAATACCCTGTAAATTACATGAGACAAATAAATCATAAGTGTATGTTGGTTGGTTCAAACTTACTACTAAGATATTTATTTTCGGAAATTCGTAAAATAATTATATCTACATTCTAATATCCAATTGCATATTTGTAAGGTTGCTAGTTTTATATTATGTGTGAATCTGAATATGAACCCACCTTACAAATTGTAGAATTATTTTAAACCTAAATATACTACTCCCTCCATCCCATAAAAAATTCACACTTATGAACGACACAGGATTTTAGGATGTTTTATTTTGTGTGTTAAGTAGAGAGAGAAAATATAACATTTATATTAATGTGCGAGGGAATTTTTAAAAAAAATGGAAGTGTGACATCTTTAATGAGATAAACTAAAAAAGGAAAGTAAAACATCTTTTATAGCACGGGGGATTACATACTGTGTGTTCATAGGTTTTGGGCTTGTATTCACTAAAGAGTTTTGCAGATTTATAATTTTGCAAATTTGTATTTATAAATCACAAGAAGCCCAAACTTTCTGCAACACACAATCAAATCTTGGGCTGTTTGAAACCCATTTCTTACAATCATAAATTTACGACCACTTGACTAAGAAAATTTGAAATAGAAGTTGATAATTAATTAACCCCAAACCAATATCTATATCAATTATCAAAAGATAAGATTGAAATAGGGGTGCTGAATTGGGTGCCCATATGTACCCAACACAAAAAGTTGGGAACCCTCACCCGTAAACCAAAGAATATCCCACCCGATACCCGACTTCGTATATTTGGGTCGGTGTGGGTAATACCCGATAACTGCTATCCAATTCGACACCCCTAGGCAAAATCAAACTATAACAAGATAATGTAACAAGGCATGTCGTAGTAAGATTTAATTGGAAACACAGAAATGTCCAAGTCCAACTTACCAAAATAAAATTTGAAATATACGGTTCACCGGTCTGATTGATCTCACTGTATTAGCATACACTACAAGTACAAAATTAAACAAACACGAAAAATGTTTTGGCTAATCACATCGAAAGACGAGTTAATTAAGTTCTATGTTTGACGTGCTTACTACTGAGGAATACAAATATGATTAACCAAACAGTCGAACTTGAAGAATTCATCCTTTCAAAACAGTACCTGATTGTAAAGGCAAAAGTTCAGGCTCTCGCTAATCAGTTCCTCGATTTCTTCCTGGACTTCGAGGAAGGCTTGGTTTGTTCTGTGCTGGCACTCTGAGATGTTCCTTTAGAGTTGGTCGTTTGGCTAGATTTTGAACTAACAGTGTATGCAGCTTCTTTACCGACTGCACCCTGAGAACCCCTGACCTGTGCTGCTCTCTTATCCTTTCTCTTAGGCCTATAACTTGACCTCTCCCGCTTTGGCAGCCACCTTTCTGGATCTGGTGGAGGACCAGGGTTTGCAGGGTCGAAGCCTTTCGGGTACTTGGGCTTCCTCTTTCTTTTCTTCTTTGTTTTCTCCTTGCTCTTTTGTTCGTATGCCTCAGGAATGCCTGCGATTGGCCCATTGTCAACGTGCTTTGCACCAGAAGTCTTCTCCAAAGCATCCACATCGATTCCCTTTAGACCAGTAAGGGGTTTCAACTGCTTCTCATAAGATTCCGCCTTTGCAACATCTGTATGAGCAGCAGTCTCAATGAGACCTACCAAAGCGTCAATGCTTTTATGGGTTTTAATGAGCTCCTCAAACAGACGAGCAGCTTCGTTTTTCTTTCCATGCCGGAGCTTAAATAAAGCAGCCTCTCGCATGATGACAGCAAGTTTATTGTCTTCAGCCATGGCATTGGACCACCACTGTATTGCAGAATCAAATACAGCATCAGCTCCATCTATGTCTCCAGCACGTTCTTTGAGTGCCACGATGGTAGCAGTCGTTGCAGGCATGTGCTGAATATCTTGTATTTTTAGCAGTGACTCAGCTGCAATTTGAGGATGGCCAGCAGATGCCGCAACCTGTGCCCTCGCAAGCAGGATAGCGTTTGACTTATCAGGAAACTTATTTGCGAAATTCCCAAGTATCTCCTCGGCCTTATTGGCTTTGTTTTCTCTCACATGCACAGCAGCTTGGAGAAGCACTGGCATAATACTCTTCGGAAACATGGTTGGAAGTGCAGAAGCAAGTTCTCTAGCCTGCATATCGTTTTATAATTAGCTAAAGAATCACTAGAAACTTCTGATAACAAATTTCTCAAAATAAAATTAATAAGGATAATGAATAAGAATGTAAGTAAAACTATATAATAAGAAAGAGAAAAGAATTACCACTACATTAAATAGAAAGAGCAATCTCAAAAAAAATTGAAAATGCATTTTCTGACTACCGCATTAGAATGAAATATATTGGCAACATAAAACATTTATTGCACAGTGCAAAATTTGAACAATCACAAAATTTATTGAGAAAGAAGGGCTCTCGTAAATGCATTACCTGATCCAACTTGTTTGAATGTAGTAGTAATAACAAACGGTTAACATATATAGCTTCCCTCTGCTTTGGGGAGAGCTTTAGGTCAAGGCCGCTAGCAAGAGAGAAAGTAGGTCCATCACCCTTCACTATTAGCTTATCAAGCTTTCTCAATCCATCTGACACATCCTTAGGGCCCTTCAATGCAATAAGGTTGTTTTTTGCCACCGCAAGTGATGTTTCATCTGCCAAATTTTTCTTGATAAGAGTAGAGTAAGCTTCTAGAGCTTCTGGATTGTTTCCTAGGACCTGCAAAAAAACATTCAGAACCTGTTAGATTACTCTACGACAAAGGGAGATACAAAACAATGATAATATTACATCGCTGAGAACCTGTTGAACATATCCTAGTTGAACAGCTACAGGTGCCAACTCGGTTTCTATGTCATCATCCAATAAGTTCTCTTCCATCAGTGTTTCCTGGCCAATTCTGTATGAAATAAGTGTCAGCTTAAGTATCATGCAGATTCTCAATTTGCATGATTTCATGACAAAGTGCAGGCAAGTCTCTGAGGAGTTTTAAGAGTGTTACTAGATCTACCCAGCATGAAGTGAAAGGAAAAAATGTGTCCACGTGCAACCTCCTCGTTGCAGGAACACAGTAGTACTTAGCCCAAGGCAGAAAATGATAAAATTCGACTTCCACACATTGTCTACATACAACTCATTGTTGTAGGAACAAATAAATAAAAGCTCACACTTTTCAGTTTCATGTATACAAATTCACAATAATGCTCTACATCAAATTCTGAAATGACAAACACAAAACCCAAAATTGTTTAATTGATTATTAATCGTGGTTCCTGAGATTGTACATTACCTTCGAGCTGACAGCAAAAGTTGTTCCGCATCTTGAAGCTTGTTTCTTTCTATCAAAGAGCAAGCAACATTGTAAGCCAATTCGAAACTGCTTGTTGGTTTAAGTCTGAGAGACTCAATTGTCCCCTGGACTTCGGTAGCCCTCCCAGCAGTTACCAATGCAGCAACAAAATTGATTTCTAGAGAATCTATCTTGGACTTCTGAAGATTTTGATACACTGATACACATGCATCCATTCTTCCTAAACGAAATAAAATCTGTGACTCTAACAACATAGCTGCAGAGTCCCCATTTTGCCCTTTCAAAGAAGTCAAAGCTTCATCCAACTTATTTTGTCGATATAAGCAGTATGCCTATTTAGAAAAAGGAAAAAGACATTAATCTCTGAAACATAAACCCTAAATTTGCCCTGTTAAACATATCATCCTACTATAAGAGCCGCAAACAGTTTATGGATACAAAAAATCCCAGCTGCTGAAACCGGAAAATATGAACAGATACATACGATGATTGCAACTTTGACTGTAAATTAGCTCTAAAAAATCACTGAACTTTGAGATTCACTAATTTGTGTAAAATATTAACTCAGTAGTCTGACATAAACAATCTAATGAAGATAATTTATCTTAACGAAAGTTGTTGATTTTTTCAAATTTATCAGACTCCTGAGAAGGACTAGAAAGTAGAAAGTTCTAACATCCATAGCAAAAGGATCATAACACCACCCACAACTATGCCAAACTTTCTAATGCGATCAGCTGCAATCAGCATTCGTTTACAGTTAAGGAATTTAACTCTACACATTGAATAGGAAACTACGCAACAATGAATCCGAGATCAAATCTACAAACAAATTCATCGGAGTACCTTGAAGAAAGTTAAATCTATTGAAGATTTCCTGGACAATTTTTCAATTGCTGACAAAGCATCATCAATTTTGTCGTTTTTAATCAGAGCCACGACTTTGCACCGAATCGCATCTTCATCTCCCGGCGCAATCGAAAGAACTAAAACAGCAAACATAGACCAAATTAGATGAGATTTAAAACATCAACAAACAAAAATCAATATTAGCATCGCGATTCTGTATACGAAATATGTTAACTGATATGAATGCGGAAAGTAGTTAACTGAATCTACATACCTTGATCGGATACCCTAACGGCGAGGTGAAATTCAGAGCGCTGGATGTGCCGATTGAGTGACGTGAATAGATCTTCAATCGACGCGGTCGGGGAGGCGGCCGCCGCCGCTTTAGGCGCCATTTCGAGCTTCGATTTCCGCAGGCACGGCGGCGGAGGGGACGAGGGAGAGGGAGAAAAATTAGAGGTATTACAGATTTTGACACGTAATTGGAAATTGGGATAAATCGGCAAAATATTGATGTGTAATTAAATTCATTTTTCCAATATAATATCATAAGAATCCATTTACATTTCTTAATTCTAACATTATGATTATGAATCCATACTATATTAAAGATTAAATTATTAATCCTGGCCAAGTAATATGCAGTAATTTATTTACGAAAGATTAAAAATTACTTCCTCCCCCAATTAATACATTCAGCCAAGATAACACATTTCTATTTTTGATAATTTTGTCTCTTCAATTAATATATATTAGTACTACATATAACCATTTTTTTTTCTCTCCAATTAAATATTCAATTCTCTTTCTTTCTCCATTTAATATTTATGCTCACTTTTTCTCTCTCCAATTAACTATATTAATTAGTACTCAATATAATTTATAAAATTTTGTATTGATTAAGAAATGTGTCATTTTAACTAAGACCAAAAGATTGGTGGCAGTAATATGTTACTCATATGTATCTCGGTGGGTCTTCAGCTCAGTTCTTTCTTGTGCCATGTTGTCCAATTTTGATTTTGAATCTCATATAAGAATAGTACTCCGTAAGATGCTTCCTTTTAAAAATACAAGTTATATTTCAAAACAAACTTAGTGTAGATAAAAAATATAGTTACTATAGATTCGGACGAAGGAAATTTATAAACTAAACACTTATTAGCAGAAAACAAAAAACTTTAGCCAAACATAACAGAATTTTTATATTTGAAATTCGAAGCCCACGGCATTACGTTATTTTTTTACTATGTTCATATGCCTCATCATTAATACTAACATGATGTGTTTTACTCTTACCCGTGAAAGTTATAGGCTATCTCAAGAACATGAAGTGTTTTTCTTTTAACATCATTACTTAGAGTATCTACAGTGGTGACTAGCATACGGACTAGCCGCTAGTCACCGGCAGATCCAGTGTAGGACAAGGGGGTCCCAAAACATGTCTATTTAACTATACATTGTAATAAAATTTTCAATGGAGCTATGTAGTATAGTGGTATAACGTCACTTGCTCTTTTAGAAGACCAAGGATCGACTCTTGGCTCTCGCAGAATCGTTTCTTTTTTTCTTCTTCCACTTGTATTTTATTTATTCTACTTCTATTTTAGTGTAGTTATTATATTTCTGTTAGTATTTTGGAAAGTAGTATTATCTTATTATCAACATGAGACTTTGAAGTATTTAGTATATAGTTATGATAATAACTGCATTTTTCTTTAATAATTATATTACTCCTATTCATATACTAAGATTTACAAATAATTTATCAATTGGATTATATTTTTTCCTTTTTTGTTTTTAAGAAATAGCTTAAACTTTATTAAAATAATTTAGCTTCAAAAGATTTAGTATTTTTATTATAAAACTCATCCATAATTAATTAAAATATAAACTCCATATAACAACTAATAAAATGGAAGAAAATGATCGATCAAATTTTAAAGCTCTAATGTAAATATCGCACTCCCGAACTAAAAATTCTAGATCCGCCACTGCCGCTAGTCCGTGTACTAGTCCACTATTGTGACCGGCGAGCGGCAGACGGACAAGAGCTCGTCCGTCAGAAAAGGCGGACGTATGTCACCTTCATGGCCGGAGCCAGGAATTTATATAAAGAGGGGCAAAATTATACATAGAGTCATAGATAAAATTTAAGAGTTTCAAGAGGGGCAAATAGTGAGAAATTACAACAAATTAAGGTGGGGCATTTGCCCATGCTAGCTATGAGCTGCATGCATCCGTCCCTGGTCTCCTTGTCCGTGCGCTTGTCCACTATTGTGGGCAGACGACGGACAAGAGATAGGACGTCCCATTTTTTTAAAAAAGAATTACTTTTTTTATACTCAATATTTATTCGCACTATTTCGGCCCGTCCCAAACTACTTACACTAATTCTATTTTAAGTTAGAATTAATGCATTTAATTAATATGTTAGATTAAGTTAAGTGTTTTTTTATTAAGTGATGTCTTATTACTTAAAATTCTAATTTAATTAAAAAAATCAAATAAAATTAACGGCCTAATATGGAAAGTGCGAGTAATATGAGATGGATGGAGTATTATATACAGGGGAATATGAATTTTATGGTGAATATCATCAAATTAGTCACGGGTTGGTTGAGTAAAGTGGAAATCTCATTTGCTTTCATCCTGTCTCTTTTATTGCACAAAATCAAACAATAATGGTTTAGGATCTCTGCCAAACTGAGATAAATGGAAACCTATCCCTAATCATTCAAGATAACTAAATAGAAATTGTGAAGCTCTCAATTAGGTGCACGTAGCATAAATTTGAAGGGAAACATTAAATATTTTTACGATATTTGGGCATGTAACATGGAGTGATTTATTTATACTAAAAATTAAATAATGATTGTTTTGATAGATTTAATAATCTTCTCCTATATATTTATATATTGCATGTACATGATTGCTAAGAATAAAAAGTATTTGTCCCTTAGAAATAGAATATATAAAAATGATATACTCCAGAAAATAGTATAAAAACTAAAAAGTGACTACTTTCTGGCCAAGAGAGAGTATAAGTTAATTTTAATATGATCTGCAATAATATACTCCAATTTTATCACATACATATTGCAATTACCCAAGACTAATTATTGAAAAGATTGAGAACGAATTCCGAGTTGTGTAAAAGCGAAAGTATTGGCGAAAGTATAATAAGGTAGACATTGATGATTGATTTGAATTGAGGGGCTTAGATGTTATACTATACATGGAATTATGATGTAACAATGAATTAAATGTTGAGCAGAAAAATTCAGGTATCAACAAACTAGTAGTATATTTTTGCAACAATAATTATTCAATGTTAATTCATCTATGTATGTACCTTTGACCAGTAATTGATAAAAATTTACTCACTCTGTCATGAAAAAATAGGAGTAATCTTATTTATGAATGATTTGAAAAGGGTGAATAATCTCAGATTCTAATGGAGCTTTCATCTCTTCCTCCAATATCAGTTTCTTGGTTTTTAGAAAACAAAGCATTTATGTACTACATCTCATGTAAATATGTTGACATGAAAAAAAAAATAATGAAAATACAAATTCTATAGCTCCAATTACACATCTTGCACTTATCAATTTTGTGAGCCAATGATATAACTACATGTGTAGTATGGTACGTCCATTAAATATGTTTATGCAAAATATAGAATTAGGTGGCTTTAATTCATGTATTTCCCCACGCTAAAATGGTTACAATGAATTGAAAAGTATCGACTGAATCTCCATTTTGTTGGCAATTAAAACTAAAAATTAATATTAGAACTATCTCATATCGGTGTACAAAGAGAACTGAAATTAGTATATAAGTCTCATGGGCCCTCCTTCTATCACCAATTGGTTTTAGGTTGGAACCATAAATTTCTATCATTCCAAATAATCTCTCACCACCCATGGATTAAGTGTCCAAACATGGATTCGTGATTATACGCAACCAGGATTATCTGCATTTAATTTAAGTTATATGCATATGAATTAAGTTGATTGAACCATTTTGAATAATCTCAAATTCTAATAGTAGATTAGTAAGTACTCCCACTCAGTGAGTCAATTATCCTTCCATTAAATTTTTATGGGAAATGAGAATTGACGAAATGATTAGGGACACAATATGTTTATTGCGATTTAGTATCATTTCACATATTCATAATCCAAGAAACAAAAGCAGTCAATTAATAATGTACATTTGAATAGGAATAATGCATTAGTTAAATTAAGAATGGTGATTGGATTGAATTGATTTTCTGCCAAACTCTATTTGCCAAAAATGGCAACTGCTTACATTATTATTGAAGAAAGGACACAGAAGTGCATTGGGATATTTGAAAGATGCCTCAATTATTTACATCATTACAATTGCTCACAATATTTAATTTTTTGGAACTTTAATAAAATCAAAATATTTGTACTTGAACTTTAATTTAATTGGGTACCTTTAGGAAGTAGGGCATGCATGGTGATGTTGCAAATATCTCATTCAATTTTGAGACACATAAAGTTAGCTAGGTGTGTGGCTTAGACATGGGGTGTGGATCGGATTGGATTGATTTTTGACAAAATCTATTTGCCAAAAATGGCATCTGCTTACATTTTTATTGAAGAAAGAAACAAAAATGGCAACTATTACAATATTTGTGTTCCTTTTTTTTAAGTTCTCCTCTTCTTTAGTCTGCTGGCTGTGGCTGCTGCTTGTTTATGTTCTTCTAGCTAGTAAGTAGTAGTTTTTCTCTATAGTAAAGATAATCGATGTGCTTCTCGATCTCTTTCTTCTCATTTGGATCTCCCACACTCTTTCATTTTTGTTCACTAAGTTTCTTGTCTAAATATTTTAATTTGGTGACTTCAATTTTTGGAATCAATTTTTTGGAAATTTACATCTCAAGAGTTCTTGCTTAAAATCATTTTATTGTTTTCTTGGGGTAGAGTTGTTGAGATCATTTCATCCATTATGTTTAATGTTTGATTTATAGGGAGCTTTGGTCTTGCTGAGATTTTCATATCACACTTCAAGCTTTGATATTGAAGGTAAGTCAATCTCATACAACATGTATTTCGGTTTTATATGGAAGTATATGTGAGTGTATGTGTATGTGCTTTAATTGAAAAACTTATAAATATTTTTGTTCCTTTTTTTGAGTTCGCCTCTTTAGTCTGCTAGCTCCTGCTCCTGCTTGTTTATGTTCTTCTCGTAAGTAGTTTTTCTCTCTAGTAAAGATAATCAATTTGCTTCTCCTTTCTTCTCATTTGGATCTCTCACACTTTTTTTTCAAATTCATAATTTCTTTAAGTTAGATTAAGCAATACAGATTTATAAGTACTAAATCACACAAAAATGTTACAACCATACCACTCTCTCTCGTTTATACATACAAACTGTAACATCATTAACTGAAGTTTGGATGCTTGTGTAACAATATAGACGGAATTGCACACACGATGACGACCATTTGGAACGGTCTCCTCATCTTCGCCTTCTATACCCTCACACTTTTCTGCGGTAGGTACTCACCTAAGTAGTATCTCTCTCATTATACATGAGTTTTATATGATCAAATAAATGGAGTAATATTTATTTCTATGTTGCGCAATCAGTTGCTGCTGTCCAGGCAGTGCCATATGATTACTCGTACACACTTGCGGTAATTATAGTATTGTATACAATTTTTTTACTTTCTAACTCATAACTAAGTTTCTGTTTTGGTAATTAACGAATTGGTTTGGATTAAATTATAGTGTACGCCGGTGCCCGAGGTACCACAGTATGACGGGGGGATCATCGTGAACCCCTTATTTGACGACGGACTAGAGGGATGGACGTCGACCGGTGGTGCAACATTAGAGTATGCAAAATCGTTTGACGGGAATAGCTTCGCCATTATTTCCAACACAGTTACACTTGGATCCGATGGCATTTCGCAGTGTTTCAACGCGGAGAATGACAAATTCTACACTATCTCAGGTAATTGATTACAAATACATTTTCATTATTGATGAACTGATTGATTTTAGCAATATTTACAGCGTGGTTCCAAACAAGTGTAGATGAAGCTACGGCACATATAAAAGTCATAACAAGCACCGCAAATCAAACGGCTAACTGGATTGAGCAGCTCAGGAACGGCGGCTACGATGGTCCCCTGGGGATTGGCCTTGAGGGCCATTTCGGAGTAGTGGAGCCAAACTTCGCGTACATTAGGGCTTCCATCGATATGCTTCACGCCGCTGCACTCCCGATATGGATCACCGAATTCGATGTCCCTACCCTACTAATGTCTTGGACGGTAACTTTATAATATTTTCTTTCTCAATCTCATCAATAGTAAGCTACTGTCTAAGGGGCTTCTTGGTACGATGAAATGGAATGTGATTGCTACTTCCATTCTATTCATTTGCTCGGTGTAATAGAATGCATGAGTGAATGGATGAAAATGCAACGGAAATTGACATTTCATTCCTATCTTCATTCCATTCCAACCTCGTTCAATTTATCTATAAGAGCCAACAAACTAAAATCATAGATATAAACAAAAGTGGCGCTGAAATTATTACATTTAGGTTTCCTCTTCATGTTTGCCGCTTTAGAAGTCACCGCCATTGATGTGGCTCCAACTAAGTTTCATTTGATTAATGCATTGACCGACCCGTCTCCGTTACATCTCAGTTTTCGTATTGAAAAAGATGATTATTATGCAAGGAATGAGATTTTGAAACATGGCGAGACACTCGATTTGGAGCAAATTACAGGTCCCGATTTTTTTTGTACTTTTAGGCGAGGAGAAGGAGAAGGGGCTCAATCTATATCTAGAGCTATTTACCTGGGATACCGAGACTCATCTAATCCTAATTTTAAAGGCGATATATATTGGAAGGTTGAAGATGATGGAGCTTCTCTGAGCTATGATAACAATAATTATGGAGAAAAGTATCCTTGGGGTCCAAATCAAATTTAATCATGTTAAAAATTCTATCATTGCATCCTTGTTTATCATGCACAATATATAAATCTCCATCACAATATAGTGATTATTCTTATTATGGCATTTTGAATAAAGTTTTTTGAAGCTTTGCTTTGAGTTCTTTTTTCTTGTTTTGATAGATTTTTTGGTTTGGGATATAGTACTACTACTACTACTTAGTTTGTTGCTATAATTTTATTTTACATTCCTTTGTGATTATTTCTGTTGTTTTCCTAAACTTTTATACGGAGCGCACTTTTTTTTCATGTATAATGAACGAATATTTAATTTCACCTTAAATATAAAAAAAATGTTTGAATGGTACTTCCTCCGTTCCATAGTAGTGGGGGTATTTCTTTCCGTCACGAAAACTAAGAAAAATGTGTGTAATATATTAAATAAAAAGGTAATTAAGTGGGAGAGTGGAAAAACTAGAGAGAATAAAGTAAGAGAAAGAAGAGTAAATGAAAAGAAGTATGTTGATTTTTGCTAAAAAGAATGACTTCACTGCTATGGAACGTAACAAAATGACAAAATGATTCCACTAGTACGTAACAGGGGAAGTATCACTTTTTCTAGCCTTATTCTCACTTTTTTTAGCTAGGGTTTGAATATTTAGGTAGTGTTGACTGGTCAAACAAACAGATTGGAGTCCACTCTTGATTTAAATGTAATTTTTAGTGTAGATATGGTGTATGGATCTATGTCTCATGCATAGTATTTCCTGTACTGATCCAAAACCATGCC
This sequence comes from Salvia hispanica, assembly GCF_029641045.1. Taxonomy (NCBI): domain Eukaryota; kingdom Viridiplantae; phylum Streptophyta; class Magnoliopsida; order Lamiales; family Lamiaceae; genus Salvia; species Salvia hispanica. The sequence continues at coordinate 3,267,290 of NC_142694.1, forward strand.
TTTCTCTCTTCCTACCGTCATGACCACCTCTCTTTGTTTCAATTGAGATTATTGAGAATTCATTAGAGTGATTGAATTTAAATTCAATATTTCACAAATTTCTCTCAACTTAGAAATTGTGAGGATGAGGAACGATAATTTGTTGTATAAAAAGAAGACAAGTGTTGTTGATTTGATTAGAAATAAGTGAGGAACATACTGTTAGAAATTACGGAGAAGGCAATAAACAATGGTATGATGTAGATTTTCAATTAAGAGAAAAAGCTATGGAGAATTGTGCATTTAGATTTTGACTGCTAGAATTGAGCAATACCGAAGATATCGATGTTGGATGAAGAATTTCAGATTTGAAACAGAAAAAAAAAATATGTGAAAAGTAGATAAAGTTATTAGGTATTTTAAAATCGAATTGCTTATTTATTGTTTTCAAAATATACCATAAATTAAAATGAAACGGTTGCTTATTAATTGTTTTCAAAATATAACATAAATTAAAATGAAACGGTGGCTGATGGAGTTACGTTTCATTTATTATTATTATTCTATAAAAGCCAACAAACCAAATGCACAAACATAAACAAAAATGGCTCTCAAATTGTTACATTTTGGTATCCTCTTCATGTTTGCTGCCCTAGAAATCACATGGACCGATGCCGCGATTCATGTGATTAATGCAGTGACCTACCCGTCTCCGATATTTCTCCGTATTTCTAAAGGCAAAGATGGGAATTATGCAAGGAATGTGATTCTGAAACAAGGCGAGAAGATCGATTTGGAGCTACGAGTTTGGGGTATTGATATTTTTGGTGAGTTTAGACGAGGAGAAGGAGAAGGGGCTCAATTTATTAAAAAAGCTCTTTACCCGTCGCACCGAGATCGATATACTGATCCAAATAGTAAATTTGAAGGCGAAATATATTGGAAGGTAGAGAATGATGGACTTTCTCTGAGCTATGATAACATTAGTTATGGAAAGAAGAAACCCTGGACTCAAAAATAAAATTAGCTATGTTACAAATTCTATTATTGTATTGTGAACTATCATGCTCAATATAATAATATCGTGATCAATCTAATCGACTCATTCTTACGTAATTTTACATTTATTTTCATCCTTTATACTCTTATCTACTTTTCTGATTATGCATAGCGATTGAAACTGAGAAGTTCGTTAGATTAATTGTTGGAGTAATTTGATTTTACAAATTAAAATTCTTATTACTATTAATTACTGTTTGCAATCTGCCATATACAAATGTTCTTCACATCTTGTTTGATGAGTAAAAATTTAGTGGTCATGACATACCAAGTGGCATGATGACTTGGTATGTCCCACTAATTACTACGTGACATGTGGATATAGTAAGATTCTAGATATTTAAACTATATATGGTATTTAGTTTTAGGAATAGAATAAAGTTTTATAATTTGAAAACTTTTCATATCGCAGAATGGATGATAAATACAACCACAGATACTAAGATTTAATGGGATTATTCTACTATTAATTTTATTTTATGGAGTATATATTAAATAACCATAAGATAATTAATTACAATTTTATATTTTTATCTTTTTTATTTATATATATAAAACCACAAATAAAACAAGAACAATACTATATAAATTTTTTAAATATTGTGGTCAAGACACATCTTTAATTACATGAAACACATTATCTGAGCTTCGTAGATTACTGATGTGCAGGGAACAACACGGCCTGTGCACTACCACGTTCTGTACGATGAGGTTGGCTACTCTCGGATGATTTTCAGGAGTTTGTCCTCACTCTCTCCTATGTGTAAGAACATATATCTCCCAAGTCTCTTGAATTGAAAAATCCTATATGTTTATGTTTTAGAATTTCTAATCATACATTGGTACTAACATGAAAGACCATTGCAGCAACCAGAGAAGGACTAATGCCATCTCTATGTATTTGTAGTTAATTCAATTATACGTTTATCTAAGTGGGATTTTGCAATGGAATTAGTCATTATGTATTGTGTAGCAACTCACCTTTACAATAAATTATGTATTGTATGTTGGTTTTCAAGTATATGCAGTACCGTATGATTACTCATATGTACTCGAGGTAATTAGTTTATAGTATTAATGTATTCTCTAGTAGATGGTAAAGCAGATGATGCAGAGCTCCTAACCAACACATTGAACATCTGCGCAGGCCATAGGGAAGAGATCCTCTCGCACAATGAATACAAAACTCTCTCCAACCTAACCACCAAAATCTGTCGCCAGTTTTCTCTAATTCAAACCCAAAAGGTAGAACTCAAACACACTATTATGCCTATAAAAGGAAATAATGAACAGATTACTGAAATATACTTGTTGTGAATCGTGATTATAGGAGATGGGCATATCGTAGCCATAAAAGATAAGGACATGAGGGCCCAACTTCTCGTACATTATAAGTGAGCTACCTGAAAAAGAAGGCACTGTAGTAAGGATCAATACTACTTCCTAATTAAAAACCAAGCTAATGGTATTAATTGCACGTCAGAAGATTATGCGACATATTTGATTTGCTGACTATTTTGGGGCACAAATAAATGTATCAAAATAGTCAAACAAATCAAATAAGTCACATAATCCTCCGACCTATAATTAATACCATCAACATGATTTGATTTCTCATTAGGAAGCAATCTCAAACCTTACGAAGGTGCCTTCTCTTTCCGGCATAACCTTAGAATGGCTATGTGGGTGCTCACCTTTGTATTAGACCATGTATTATAATTAGTTGCTTGTTGTTGATGTTGTAAGATCTCATAACTTGCTTCTAGTGTTTAAATGAAAATCATAGAGGACAAATAATTAGTTATAAACCCAATGAGGTCACAAATTTTACTCATTTTTAAAAATAAATTTGAGGCTTTTCAATTAAATTGTCATGATTCCGAAGAGTTATGTTTGTGTAAAATTTCCACGAAAAGAATTTTATCATTTTGATTGTTTTTAAAAATCGTCCATGTTTATGTATCATTAAAATTGTTAGGATGTACGATTTCATGTTAAAAAACAGAATACAGTACATGATTAATTTATGTCATCATGCTTGGCTAAAAAGAATTTTTAACCTTATTAAAATCTAATATCACAAAATAAATACTCCAATCAAATATAGTAAATTAGTCTCAACCAACCATTTTATTTTAAAAAGAGTTATAATGACATTAGTGTTAGATTAAACAAATTTATAATGTGCTTAATATCTAATAAAAAAAAGTAAGATTAAAGCTGAATTATTTTCATCCAATTATTCGATCTGTAAAAAATATCCTAATGATATTAATGTTTTATTAATATTTTTTAGCTTAAGATTATATGACAAAATACATAGATTAATTAATGAATTGTTTTTATTAAATTATACTTAATTAACAAAATGATCCTAATAACATTAGTGTTTCATTACCACTAATATCATATTTATGCGGGGTAATTACATATTTCATACAAAATATTTTGCCTTTGTTACAATTTAGTACAAAAAGTATTAAGTTTACATATTTCGTACAAAAAATACATTCCGTCGAGTCCCTACTAACACCGTTACTTCCAATTACATTATACATACAAAAAGTTTCATCAATGTTTCAAATGCGTACAAACAATTTTAAATTAAACTTTTCATTAATTATTTCAAACACAATTATTTTTATTACTCACAAAAATGAAAAACACATGCAAAAAAAATTACCATTCTTCACCATCAAATTAGTGAATTGCATTTTATTATCAAAGCTTTCTAAATAACAATGGAGAATACAACTAAAAGATACTATTGAATCTTTTTTGTAAAAATTAAATATTGACTTATTGACTACCGAAAGCTCAAAATTAACCATTTTATAAAAATGAAATATGGACTTATTTTATATTGTGTTCTATAAAGAATATAATAAAAAAAATAGAGTTTATTGAGAGATATAATTCTTTTAAGCTACGATTAATTGCTGGAAGAATTAATATTGATGGTTATTTTTTTATAGTGATTAATTGTAATAAATTTCTAACTATTCTTTTATTATTATGATAAATTAGATAAATTATAAACTAACTAACAGTGTTTAAAATGTTTAACGGATATATTAACTTAAAATATTAATATAACTTTTTTAATGAAATATATAAACTTAATACTTTTTATAATAAATTAAAACAAAGACAAATCCTTTTGTATCAAACATGTAATTACCCCTATTTATGCACTTCAATTAAAAATTAGTCCTAATTTTCATTGATAAAACCTCTTAATCTTAGCTCGAATCCGATCGATCTGAAACGGAGCTATTGAACTAGGGTTTGATTAACGCCGCCGCGGAGGCAGTAAGCTCGGAGACTGAAATCAATGGCGGCGGCGCTGCGGATTCTTCGAGCCAAATACACTTCGGCGGTAACCGTAGGCCACCGCTTTACGCGGCTTCTCACCATTCAACACGATTCTTCTTTATCTTACGACTCATCAGCCGAAATCCCTCTGCTACAGAAGCTTCTTAAAGCACCGCTTTCAACGATCAAATCAACACTCGATTCTGAGTTCAGCTCCGACGCGGCCGAGTTCCCCTGCGCCGCTCTGCTTTCTTCTCTCAACACATCCGCTCCGCAGAAAGCTTATTTGGTAATTTCACATTCTCGATTGCAATTCATTTACCCCTATATGCATAGCGATTGAAACTGAGATGTTTCGTTAATTTAGGTTAATTGTTTGAGTAATTTGATTGTTTGCATTAAAATTCTTATTAGTATTAATTACTGTTTGCAATCTGCCATATACAAATGTTGTTCCATCTTGTTTGATTGTTCCGTGACTCAAATATTGCGTTTTTTTGCAGTAAATTTGATTTATGCTGCATAACTATACTCCAAATTTATGACTGATGCAATTTTCTTGGCCTGCTATAGCCAGATTATCGAATGGAAACTAGAGAAGTTGAGAAACGATGATGCAAAAGATGTCACTAGTTATGCTCGATTGATATCGTTGTGCGGGAGCATCAAAAACCTCCATTTAGCACTGCTTGTGTTTTCATCAATGGAGGAACAAGGAATTATTCCAGCTTCTCCAGTTTTTAATGCCCTAATATCAACAAGCTTATCCTCGGGTAATTTGATCACAGCATTGAGCTTATTTGAGATAATGGAGGGCTCGGAGAGCTACAAACCTGATGAAGACACCTACAACGCCTTCATCTCTGCGTATGCAAGCATGGGAAACAAGACTGCAGCGGAGGATTGGTTCAAGGCTAAGATGGAGGCTGGATTTCCTGCTGATGCTCAGGCATATGGTTCCCTCGTGCATTGCTGCATCAAACTGAGGGCTTATGAGGATGCTCGGAGATATTTTGAGGAGATGATGTTTGAAGGTATATTGCCTGATGAATCATCGGTTGTTCAAGACGTGCTGCTGATGTTCTGTCGGCAGAGAAACTCGCAAAGGGTGAAGGAGGTTTTGAAGTTTGTCAGGTGGCGGATTGATTTGAATGTGTGTAAGAAGGTTGTGGATTTGTATCGGGAGCTAGGGTTGGCAGGAGATCTGGAAGAGCTATTGGTGGCCTTGTCAGAGTCGGGCCAGAGTTCAGAAGCTCGTTCTGTGGTTCACTGCGCGTTGATGAGAATGTATGCGGATAGGGATAGATTGGATGATGTTGAGTACTGTGTGGGCCGAATGCTGAAGGATGGCGTCTCGTTTAGCTGTGATGAGGATGTTGAGAAGGTGATATGTTGCTATTTCAGGAGGGAAGCTTATGATAGGCTCGACATGTTCTTGGAACGTGTGAAACAGCATTCGTATAAGCTCACGAAAACAGCTTATGATCTGCTGGGAGCTGGCTACCGGCGTGCGGGCCTGTTGGAGAAAACGAACGACGTGGTGAATGAGATGAAACGCACCGGTTTTCTCTAGATTTTTTACTCGATTCTTAGATGAAACCGTTGCTTATTGCAGTTTTGGGATCGTTTGTGTTGATGGAGCAGAAACTACAAATTTGGATTGGATAAACATGAGTAAATAGGAACTATATATGTATGACTGCTTCAGTTACATTTCCACATATTCTCTAGCATCGGAGATGGGTATGGAGTTACCCATTCTCGTCTACCTCGTGTGCGCCCATCAACGACCTAGCCTCTAACTCGTCTGCAGTCGGGTTCGAGCCGGACCCTGCCTTGTCTGCAGGCATGCAAGACTTGAACCAGTCCATCCAGGGAAGGGCTTCTTCCTGCTGCTCGACCCACGAGAGAAAGCAGCTGTCGAGCAAGCAAAAGATGTTGACGTAGAGGAGTTGATACTCGACAGGCACAAATCTGAAGTTGGCAATCTGGACGAACGGCCACATGGTCCCCTCGAGGATGACGGCCGGGATGAAGTCGCGCCTCAGTTCCTCCTTCACTTGGGAGACAGATTTCCCGGACATGAACCCCATGTAGGTGAAGAAGAGGAGCAAGTCCATCGGCCCAAAGATCGTCACGTCCAGAGCCACTTTCATCGCGATGAAACAGAACGATCTCGGGTGTAGCTTCAGGCGCAGCGTGATGAAGCTGTCCAGCCAACCATACCTGTGTTCCGATGACCAAAATTACAACTAGAATCGATGACCAAAATTACCTGCGATGGGACGAGAGTGTACGGACCAGAGGTGGCCGACGGGGCCCACAAATCCGATACCAAACAAACTCGTCTTAGCAACTCGCTTCCAATTAATGTGGAAACGCTCCTTTTCTTCATTCTGCAAATATTCATTTCAAAGGTAAAACCTATCTGAAATGTTGAGGAGATTAAATGTAAAAATGCATGAATTTCTCCATCTTTTATTAAATGAAAACCCAACTTTCTATATTACGACAAGTCAAGAAATCAAACTCAATCTCATAAAATACAAATAATTACATATTTAAAATAGAAGAAAATGACAAACATTGCGTTTTTTGGAGGTAGTATGAGTTATTGTTTGAGCAGCCATATCTCCAATGCCCCATATGATGCCTGAGCTCACCATCTGCAACGCAATTTTTAATCCAAAACTGAATACAATAAAACTTTTTTATTCTTTTCTTTTTTCGTTTTGAGAGAGAGATCACCTCGGTTCTAAATGGGTACTTTGATAAATAATACTGGTACCAATTCCAAAGCTTCGACATGGTAGATTGTGATGAACATGCAGAGATTTTTGCAATTCTTTCATTGATCACAAAGATTTTCTGAATCAATCCCTAGATTGTTTCCTCGAGAAAATAGTTTTTATGTATAGATATAGTATATGGATGAAACGGTTATATATTCATCTATGCTCAGTATTTTGTGTCATCCATCAATTCTATACTTCATTTTCAATTCAACATAAATACTAATGGCATGTTAATTTAAGAAATTAAACTATATGGATTCTCTTTAATCATACCTTTTATTTTATAAATCATTCATTCCACCTTTTTCTGTATTTAAGAATGGGGAAACATATCACTCTTATAAAACCCAGTAAATGCAAATTAAAGTACTAATTTCTCCAGACTTAAAAAACAAGTAAATTGAAAAAAATGGAGTGTATATAATCAAGAAAATGCCATGAGATAAATTACATCAATAACCTATGCTACATAGACTACTTCACTACTACATTATCATCAGTTTGCAGCATACAATGACAAAACCACCCTCATCAATCGTGCTACCTGATTCTTGAGCTAAGGGCATCATAGTAAACCAGTGGCGAGTTTCATCTTCAAAAAAAGAAGCCCTATTTCTCGTCAGTTGGTGTGGGAACACTACTGAGCAGCCAGATTAGAACCACACCAATGAGAGCGCCCGAGAGATGGGCAATATGGTTTACGTTCTGCATCGCGTACCCACCTCCTCGGAAGCTTCCACCTATTCTCGCCGAAGCTTGGGCTGCTTCCATCACCTGATATATGTGTTACCAACATCAGCCACAAACTTGCCAAATGTTTCAATGATGTCCCAACATTTCAAATCTCAATTTCATATTCCGGCACCTGAAAACCTCTGATGTGGAAATACATGCTTAGATACTTACTTTCCATGTATGCTCACAACAGTAAAGCGACGTGTGAGATTTCAAGAGCCTTAAATATCACATATGGGACATAATTGTGGAGATGTTGAAAATTTGGGTTGTAAAAGTTAGCAAATTATTGAGAAACGGCCAAGTAAAATGTAGTAGCTAATTATCACCACATATGATTTCATCGAGGTGAAGCAAGAAACTGTATCAAGACACTCTACACGATTAGAAAGTTTAGGAGCTAACTAAAGCCACATTAGTTTGGTTGTATAAGTCACAGTCTCGTAGATACAAACCTTTTCTACCACGAATTGCCCCAGTATAAGAACTTCAAGGATCTTCCTCCAGTCCCACGACATCTGCAGCACATGTACAGGAGTTTCAGCAGCTCGGTAAAAAAATATACGCCATCTAATCACCCAAGAAAGCCTCATGATCATCATACCTTCACGAGGACACTAATAGCAAAGAGTCCAAATACAGCACCAGATGCCCCGATGGAAACAGCATTTCGTGGAAGAACTAACCATGAAACAAGGTTCGCCCCTGCACCCGTCAAGATATAGGAGAGCCACAAAGCAAAGTTTCCCTCTTCTTCTTCAACGAGCTTTCCTGGATCACGAATTTACAAGCCATCCGTTAGCACTAGCCATGTCCTCAAAACTTTTTTTAAAGGAAAGTGGCGCAAAAGGTCTCACCAAAAATGTACAAGAAAAACAGATTGCTCGATAGATGGCTCCTGCAAGCCAAAACACTTGCTGAGTATAATCTCAAATTCCACATGTAAAAACACGAGAGAATGAGCAGCCTTACCAGTTGAAATGACAGAACGTAGACGTTATAAACTGGTGCCAAGCAGGCTGATTATGATAAAGATACAGTTCCTTAATCAACGGAACCTAAAAATCAAAGCAAATTCCTAGTTAGCTTCATTACAAGAACTATCTAACACCGGTTCATAAAGAATCAAAACCAATATTGCAAGAGTTCTTCTATACGGCAAATGAGACTGTTGACATCCTATTATTTTTACAACTCTACATTTTACAGACTGGGGTAGAGTACATAACACAATAGCCACCTATTTAGTACTCCAAGATAGCAAAATTCACAAGAATGGAATTATACAAAACCTGGAAGACGTGATCAGCCACATATATCCCAATATTGATCAGTAGAATCCAGAATATGCCATTGACACGCTTCTCGCCCTTCCTTTTCTCTTCGGGCTTCCCAAGTTCCAGCTGTGATATAATGTCTAAGTAAAACATCATCAAACTGAATTACAAATCATACAAAAATCAAATTCCTAAATCATGATCAGTTACAAGCTTATTCTAACTAGATAAACCTTTAATCTGAAACCTGAAAATAATTTTCAGGAAAACAGCAAACTTAGGGCTTCACCAGCTATGGCATAATTTCTAAGTGAAACATCACCAAATTGAACTACACAACCCTAATTCATTGTCAATTACAAGTTCATCCTAAAAACTAGATAAATCTCAATTCTATGGCAACAATAAATCAGAAATTCATGCAATACAAGTTCATGTAAACAATATAAGTAATAACTGACCTGAATTGTCCTTCGCTCTGTAGAGCAACAATCGAGAAATCGGCTTCTTCCACAGTCCAAAGGTAAGTCGACTAACTTCAGGAAGAGGGCGCAGACCGCCGTGGAATTTGGGCAGTGTGATAAACTGCTTCTGCTGAAGCTGAAGCTGAAGATTGAGCTGAATCATTGCTCTATAAGAATCCAATTTGAAGTTGGAGAGCTCCAATTCGAAGAAGATCACATCCACATCGATGAAATCCCAAGTAGCGCAAACACAATAGTCGAAGGCCATGTTTGGTAAGGGTGATAACTCATCTAGGGATGGAAATTCATGAACAAAAATGACATGAATTTCCATCCCTAGATAAGTTATCACCCCTGCCAAACATGCCAGAAATGTATGATTATTTTGCTGCCAATTCGTCTGTGTGAGAAACGGTAACATTATTTCCATTGAAAAAAACTCCACTATTTTGGTATTTTTCTTTGGGAAAATAGTATAATTTATAATTTAATGATTATAGTACTAATAAATTAGTGCTAAATAGTAGATTAAAGAGTATTGCTAGAAAATTGTTTTTTTTTAATATTTCTAAATATTTTGTATTTCTTCAAGAATAAATCATTACTTTTATAGGGAAATAGTAACAAATTAAAAATCACCCCCACTTGTAAAAATTTTACGTGCATCGAACCATACAACGATACGGCCCATTTTTGCTGATTCATTAATACTAGCCCAGTCCAAAAATGAAATTAATTATCTAAAAGTTTAATTAAATTAATGCAACTGAACACAAAATGAAATTCATAAAGATAATTATATAAAAAAGCTATATGGAGCTGGTTTTGCGATTGCGCCATTTCTCACGCCTAGCGTCACTACAAATAGTTTTTAAATTGATTTATATTTTAAAAATATAAATCAATTCGAATAAACGTTCCTTTAATATATAGTAATAATTAAAAGCATGATTTATTAAAATAGAGGTTGAATAAAACTAAATATTGTCTTTTTAAATACAACCCATAAATCTTTTTTAGACCTTTTGTAAAGTCCTGGTTCAAATTCCTTTAGGATGAAAATTCTCACCATTCGTCAAATAGCCTAACTCTAAGTTGTCAATTTAAAAATTAAAATAATTGAATAAGCTGTTTTATTTAACCTAGAGTGTAAGTCCAACGGCCTTTTTATGTAAACGAAAAATGTTCATATCCAAAAATGGGATCATGTAAGTCTAACGGGACAAGACTTAAATAATATGGAAAAGCATTATTTATGCAATTCTACCATAATACTTAATTAATAATAATGACGAAAGAAACGTATGTGTGGCCTTTTATTGCTTGTTGATACAAAATCAATTTGGGGCCGGTTGGAGATATAAAATGCGTCCAAGTAGTAAAATGTAATATAAATAATACGAATATATATAAAATAATTAAAATGTAGGTTTGACACTCAAAATATGATTGTATCAATTGCAAATTCAAAGGTTTTAAAGTACTAATTTATATTTCGACTTTAGATATATTATCTCGTGCAGTAAAATTTGTATGACATACTATTATGATTCGAACATAATTAAACATTAACAAAATCACAATCTTGATATGAGTAAATTAAAGCTCAAGCCAATAAATGACTTATCATAAATATCCAAAGATCCAAACCACAAAAAGACATGTAATCAGCAGCTCCTATCATTTAATGAATTAATCATTATAGTATTATTTTTAATTTATTTGACCAAAAAATACCCATCACAAATGTATTTCTAATAAGTGGTGAACCTAAGTTATTCTTATAAGTGAGATGGTTGTGATTTCAAAAGAATAACACCAATAATAACAATACATAAGAAGACAAAATATATAGACTAATTCAACATCAATTAGTAATAAATAGGTAGTGATTTTTCAATGTCATTTTCAAATAAATTCAATACCAATACGACTGATAAGTCGTTTGTTTATTTCCCAAAAAGTTACTCCTGGATATGATTTTAGAATCTCTCTCACAAAATCACAAGCAATTTTTTTTATTTGTTGTTTTAAATAATAATATTTGAGGTAGACATATCTTGTTTGATTGCTCTCATTTGAGTCGGGTTGGTCCAAAACGTGTGTACAGAAAAAATTTGCTACAATTTCAGCAGTAGATTTCTTTTTCCAATTATTGAACTTATAAAAATATCACGTGGAGAAAAAATAATGTCCCAATATTGTTTCCAAAGGATGTTTGATACTCGGAAATTCGAAGCTCACTATCACTTCAAAATTCGAAAGGTGGACAATATTGGATTTAATTTCATAAATTGACATAATGTTAAATCATTAATATAGGCAAATTGGTAGGTCATACTTTATCGGATTCCTCTCATAGGTTATCTTTTTTTCTTCAAGGATGAACTAAAAAATTAATATTCCAAAATTTTGAGTATACATTATTTTATTTGAGTGTGTAATTATCAGGAGTGAGGTTTTAACATTGTCTTGGCACAATTTTAGTACTGTTAATTAATTATAAGCAAATCATATAACATCAAATAACAAAGCATTCGTCTTATAATCGGTCTAATTATTGATAAGAATACTATGATAAGAAAAATCAAGCAATCACAAATCTTGATCAATAAAGTAACCAAATCACCTCTTAACTATAAAATAAAGTGAAACCGACATAGTTAATGGCAAACACCAAATTATGTATATAAAGGCGTCAGTCTATAAAGACAAGCTTGTGTATAATTATCATTATTTTTATTTAAAATTAATTCATAATGAAATTACTACACGAACAATCAATACCAAAAGTAAGTAAAAATCTAACGAAAAAGTGGGTAGATTCATGAATTTTGAAAAAAAAAATAGAAAGAGACTAGATGGTTACTTTAAACCATGCACACTTTAGAAAAATGATTGTATTTTTTTGTGTCTAATGAAGAAACACATTTTTCATTCCATGAGATTTTAATATAATAAAACTATTACTATAACATTACACAATCATAAAAGTCGATTTCATACCACCTAATCTACCAAAACGAAGCAATCATAAGTTGATAAGATTCAATGAAGTTGATACGTTTGGGCAATAATATGATTTATAATTTAGAAAAATATACAGTAGTAATGTTTCATTACATTTATTGGTCTTTATATGTCATTGGTTTAGCCGTTTAGGTATTTCTTGTTAGAAAATATTAATTAAACGTCCTTTCGTTTTAATAATTTTATTGAAATTTATGAATACCTACTCAAAAAAAGTCTGACTAGTCAACGTTTGATTAAAAAATCTCATTTCAATAGTGTAGTTAGTGAGATTGGTTTATTGGATTATTGGATTGATTAATAAGTCTGACATAACACACCCATGAAAAGCAATTGATAGCTCAACAAAAAAATGCACGTTTTGTATGTGTAAATTTGTTTTACTTGTTTCTTGTACGTATTTTTCATAAAATGAAAATGTTTACACTTCGAATTATTGCTTCGATTCATGTATCAAGCAATGGAAAAAATGCACTATGCAATATCGGTCGAGCTACTTTTACAGTTTGGAACATTTTTTAAACGAAAATACCCTTGAACCAATGAAGGGCATTTCAGTTAATTTACCCTCTCTTCTTCATTAAAATATTTAATTTATATCTCTAATTCTTCTTTCTCCTTTTCTCTTCATCTAAAGTAACAATATAAATAGAAATAAATGAATCTGTAACTAATTTAAAACCCTTCTAAGATTGTCTAAAATACCCTTCATGAGTTTGAGGGTATTTTCGTTTAAATAAAGTTTGAAACGGTGGAAAGTAGCTCGAACGGTATTATATTGAAGTTAATGGACCTTTGAAGATATTTTTAAATGTTACGAAATACCTTGGCAAAATTTGCGGAAATAAAAAGGTTTCCTCTGAAGTAATAAGTACATACTATAACAATTATAAATTCCAGCGAATTAACAAATTATAAATGGTTAAGGTCAACTTTGGAATAAAAAAGGACAAATTGTAGAAATATAAAAAAATGGTGGGACTATACTCTACATATATACGTTATTCTTATTCTGTTTTACATATTTGTTCTCATATGACAGATAGTATATAGGTTTGAAATTATAAAATATTAAAAAAAAAAGGAATCTTATTTTTGTGAGAATTGGTAATTTATTGTGATCTTACTATTTTTTTAATCTATCGGTTAATATTAGGATATTTATCAACTCATGTATAAGAGTTTTAAATCTACCGATCAGGCTTCCATAATAAAAACCAATATTTCCAAAGTATTATTTCGTACTATTAAATAAAAACGTTGATTAATATATTAGGACTTGAAGTCTGCGTTGGCCACCTGATTGTAACTTAAACATCAAATTTACATCTTCCAATTGATTGTTATAACTTAAATTAAAAGTTTATTCGCCTTGACTAAAATTGGTAATTTTATTATTCTGACTTTATTTATCTAAAATCCACCTAATATCTGACGTGTTAGGTATACACATTTGCCAACTTGTTTTATTTCCATTTGATTTTTTTCCTGTTTTTATTTTGATTGAGGCTCGAGCATTTTTTGTGATAAAAAGTTTGCTCATTGTTGACGTCGGCTACAATTAATCCATGACAACATTTTATTTATTTTGATGGTTTTATTCAATACTACTAAAACAAGAATTAAGTCCATCAAATTTCCAATACACGAAAATTTTAAAGTTTAATTGATTTATTTTTGTTCAATTTAATTTTATTAATAAATAAATATAGGAGTAACATTTGATTAGGCATCTTTATGATAGAAACTATAGATGATAATTATTTAAAACATGAATTTTTAATTAGTTCACAAAAATTTTCAAACAACATACGTCATTTTATACTTAAATAAGATAATTAAAAAAAGTAAAACTTACTAATTAATATTTCATATTTAGATCTTATATAAATGACTAAAATTTAACTAAATTTCATAATTTAAATGACTATTATCCCTGAAAATAAAATCTCCGTATTAATATACTCCTACACAATGTGTGATAATAAAAAATTCGAACTATTAAAGCTTTATTACTTAAACATATATTTATTGATACAATATTATGATATATGATATCGAATTATGAATAGCCAATAATGAGAATATTCAATAATCTGTCTACTAGAAATGAACGGACACGTCATAATATGGTAATATTAAGGAATATTTTGCGAGCATCAATTTTCCCAAGTTTGAATCGAATCAACTTTTATATACCAATGATAGTAAACAAATTGACAAGTGTATAATTATTGATACATACATAAAGTAAGTGACCTTTTATTGTCCACGTCACCTGTTATGCTTATCTATTTGTAGAATAATTTGGCTAATGGAAATAAGTTAAATTCAGTACAAAATGGTACTTTGAATTTGAATACTATTGTCTTGTTAAGTTACCAAAGAATATTCTTGAAATATATGGATATTGATTTTACTATCGAATATTCTGATATTCATATTTTTTTGTGGTAAAGCTGAAATTAACAAATTTCAACTAATTTGTTAGCAAAAACGTATAACTATATGATTACATGAAAGAATTTTGTCAAATATTATCAAAATTCACCTTTCACGACAAATTGTGTGAAATTGAAATTCAAGATAGATAGTTTGAAATGAATCAGTAACGCATAATATAAAGCCAAATTTAATCGACATCATACATTGGAAATAGGAATACGTATATATATTGCGTCTTATTAATCTACACTTTTATGCACTAGTATTATTTCGTTTTATTTTTCTTCACTTAATATAAATATAATCAACTAATCAACATTTGTTATTGATTACAACTTCTAGATATATAGTACTACTATTTTATTGAGATTTTTAAAATTTGTTATTTACTTAAAAGTAATAATTACTTACTAATCGATGTGATACCAATACACTTGGTATGATAAAAATGATTATGAAATAGACAATCACGTGATAATTTATGATACCTCCACCTTCATTTGTGATTTTTGTTTGAACATTGGCTTTTGGCACGTAACAACGATGTGGTGCTTATCATGTTTTGATAGGGAATCTTTTTTTTTATAATATGATGACTTGGGTTCATCTGAATCTAATTGCATTGACTTTGACCGGCACTATAGTAGTAGTATCACCTAATAATTGCCCAGTCCAAACTTAAATTTGGGTTACAATTTACAATTGAATTAACTCATATACACACATCATATTCGGATAGAGGAGTTTAAGTGTTTATCACACATTTTATTTCTATGGGTAACGGAACTGAAACAATATTTAATCCTTACTTAATTGATGTATATAAAGTGTAATTATCTGAAATTGAAGAGTCGGGACTTAGGAGGGGCTAAACCTATAGAAATAAACAAATAAAAAATTGCTACAAATAATTGGTTTGAGAAAGAAAGAAGAAAATATGAAACGAGGAATAGAAAGTACACTAAAAGTAAAAGATTTTTTTTTTGCATTAGATTTAATGTATTGTATTAAGTTTAAAATATGCTAAGATTTTGTTGCTATGATTAGTTATGTGGTTTACTACTATTATTTATAGAATTATATAAACACATAGTCTTAATAAAATCACTAACAATATCTTTTTTTTTTCATCCATCACTTACTCAAACCTTATAGTACGTACCATTAAAAATAAAATATTTATTTTTCAGCATGAGATTTTATGTAGTGTTATTTTGTGAGTCAACGAAGATAGAATAAAATAAGAGATATGAAAAAGTAAAGATGAAGTTGTTTCAATTTTAGGAAACGCTTCATATTTAATGAGACAATCCAAAAAAAAAAATATTTCATTTTTAATGAGACAGACCGAGTACTTATTAGTTGAAAAAATATCTAATCAATTGAGTTGCATATATTGTCGAATATAACTATATGAGTAAATTACAAGGAAAATTATTAAGTTCAATCAAATTATGAATTGTCCTGCAATTTTGAAAATACTCTAGAAAAAAATATGAATTTATGATTTGTTCTCTAATTTTTCATACTATATGATAAAAAAAAATGTTCGTTGGTGTATAATAGATTATTTATATTTTTCAACTAAAGAATATCGTTTTCTTTATTAATAGATAATATATTTTTTTTTTTTGCAGTGACGTCCACATATGATTTTTTGGCTTCACACAAGTTTACCCAAAAAAAATCATGTGAAAAACTAAAAAAAAATTTGTAATTTTTCTAACTGATTTTAAAAATTACAAGACTGACTAAATTTAAGCAAAAATTTAAGCAAAGTTCATTTTTATGGCAATCATCCTAGCTATATTAAATATTAATATATTCCATGCTTATTTAATACAGTATAATTGTTACTACTATTGTTTAATAAATCGCGGGATCGCAACTAAGATTCCACCTAATAATCGCTTTAAAATCAAACCATCCACATCGGCGACATCGTCTTTCTGGGATCACGTCTCTTGATTATTAAATAGTGTGACAAATATTTACTTAATTAATTGCCTTTTAATATTATTTTTTCGAAAGATCTCACCCACTCTTCAGTGATTAAGTGTTTTATTACCAAATAATAAATATAATAATAATTATAATTAACATTAATTATGTTGACGGGCATAGAATCTCACATGCATATGCACATTAGCGTACTTAAATTTAATTTAGTCACTCAATAATCAATAGTATAATCAATCACTGCAAGATCGACAATTATTCATATTTGATCGAATGTATCCCACTGATACCAATTTCTAATTATAAATTTTTGTTACTCAGAGCATGTCACTTAATTAATTAAATAGTGCTGTTGTTATAGTTGCCGATGATGCAGCATCTGAGCAACAAGTAGAATTTAAAATAAATCAAAATTATATCGTTTGAAGTGGGGACTCTCGTTCTATGTCAGACGTAATTAAATTTTTAAATCTAATTCAAAAATATAAATAAATTTAAAAAATACTTATTGGGATCTGATTCATTACAGAATTTGAGAAAAGTAAATTAAATATAGTATTAGTCAAAGCAATTTAACTGGAATATCCAAATTTGGAAATCCGAGAATGCCTTTTAAGCTCTGAATATCACTTTGTAAGTGTGTATCATATCCAAATTTGGAGTATTAAACAACCAAATTTCGTAGTAGTAACTCTTTTGTCACAAAGTCCCAATTTCAAGACTAAAATATCAATTTTATATGACTCATATCCCAAACAATATATGCATAAAAAACACTTTATAGTTATTAATTCAAAATGTTACTCCCTTCCCTGTGTCCCACGATAAAATTCTTATCTTATCATTTTTATTCGTCCCACAATAAAAGTCATATTTCGCTTTTATTACAAATAGTAAACAAGTCTCATATTCTACCAACTTATTTAACTCATATTTTATTAATAAAACTAGTATATTATATATAAATAAGACTCACATTTTATTAATTTATTCAACTCACATTTTTTTATATTTCATAAAATTCGTACTCAAAATAGAGAGAGTTGTTTTCTTTTAAAATTTTAAAGAATATTAATCCAAATTTGAGGATACAATGTCTAGAAAGTACGAAAAAAAGTACGACTTCCAAATAGGAGTAGCATATTTAAGAAATAGTACTAACAAAAAAGGTAAAACTAAAAATAGTATGAACTTCTTGGTTGACTTCATGACAAGCGTATGTTGTCTCAAATGTTGGAATTAAGAATCAATGATTCAAATCAATTGCGCATTCTTAGTCTCGAGCTAAGTGTTTAGGGATAGGTTAATAGTAACTCACACTCTCTATATATAGGTTAATAGTGACTCATACAGTATTTTGTAATTTTATGGAAAATTATTACTAATGTTGAAATTGAGAAATATTATCTTGAACTTTGATCGAGATTCTAATTTTCCATTATGCTGAATTCAGACTTATTGAAAATGGGGTGGAAGATGAGCTGACAATTTTTGTTTGTCATTTTTTGAATTTCTTATTTATTGATGTTAATTTTAATTTTTTATTGTTGAGGAGTTACTACAGAGAATGAATTTGTTGTCGGTGATTGAGAACTCTGGCTCAACTCACACTCGTTGTTTCATGAAGTTAAAGACGAGGCACATACATACATACTAATAAACTAGGAGTGGAGATTGTGCCAATGACAATGTTCTACGTTGGCCAAGACATGGTCTTCAACGACTTTCCGACAGATAAGGTCACGTCATGTTAGTATTGACTAGCTAGTTGAGATCTTCCTGCGTTGCCCAGAGTCCACCTTCAATGTTCCTAACTCCATAAATGTTTAATCATCCCTTAATTAGGCAAACCATAAATTATTACCCTTTAAAAAGATATCGTTTTAAGTAATTGAGTGACAACACGTGAGGAAAACGGTCGTCAAATCCACCTCAATATCCCGATATTCCAAGTCAGCCATAATTAATCCAGTGCTATTTTTTTTTTTTTTGCTGAACACAACCGCGGTTATATTTTTATACTTAAATATCATCAAAAGTAAATCATAATCAATTCGATTAATATTTAAATATTTTCATAATCCATACAACCCAGCACCGTTTTCCTTGCCTTAACAGTAGTATAATTCAACGACTTTATGCCTACTCAAAAAAGGTGGCTCCACGCTTTCATTTTTATTTATTTTTTAACGATTGATTCTGTTTCCTAGCCTAAATTATGAGACCAATTTACATTTTCCCCAAACAAATTAAGTTAATATTCCATCCGTCCCAAATTAAGAGTCACTTTTTGTCATAAAAGTCCGTCCCAGTTTAAAAGTCACATTTAGAATTTTTCATATTTGGTCATACAATTTTACTCCATTGTTCATTAAAATTATATCAAAATGTCATTATAACATTAAAATAAACCTAAACAAAAATAAAAATCCAAAAAGTTAAAAGGGATTCACCTTCAACCAACTCACTTCATTTATTGCACACTCCACCATCTCACTTCATTTATTATACACTTCAATTCTTTTTTAAAACCCGAGCCATAATAATAAGTGACTCATAATATGGGACGGGGAGTAATTAATACGGATATAAAGATAGAATATACAGCAATAGGCGATGTGGCACATGCTAGATATGAAGCCATCAAAACGACGACGTTTCAATGCTCCAATGAATCAGCTTGTCCGATTCTCCTTTTTCTCACACAATTTTAATTCTATTTATGGCCACTGGTCTTGCACTCCACATGATCACCCTCTCTCTCTCTCCCATCCCACTTGCACCCACACGCAAAAGTTATTGCTCTCTTATAATCATTCGGTGTCAAATTTTCACTCTCCCATCTCCATTTTCGAAATTTTCGCTCTCGCTCTTCCCAAAATTCTCTCCGCCTGTGATAGGATAACCCAGATTATTCGGGAAAGCGGAGGCCCTTTTGAGCTCAGTGCGTAAAGATACCCGAAAAAGCTGAGCTTTTTCCGTTTAAATTATTCCGACCAAAGGTGGGATTTTTTTTTAATTAATTAATTTAATGGCGGGAAATCTGGAGAAATGGAAGGCGTTTGGAACCTTTTTCACGGTTGTGTGGAGCTTTTTGATGGCTGCGTTATTTGTTTCTGCTGAGAGAAACTTAAAGCAAGATACCTCATCTCGAAATGCGGCCGGGGATTCGCCTCGTGATTTGGATTTTTTGTCGGCCGTTGCGAATTTCTTGTGGCAGGAGGATCAATCTGGATACCAGCACGTTTGGCCGGTGAGCCTTTTTGTTTTTTGGTTCGATTCATTCTGAGAAATTCTACTGCTCGCAGTTGTTTTTTATTTAGATTTGTTTTGATTTTGAATTAGTTTTTTTATAACCAAATATCCATTCTCTCTCCATCTCTCTATCCTGGTAGATTTGATTAGGAAGTTTTAAATTTTATTGCTATTAATGGCTGTGTATGGCATGGGGGCCGAACTGATGCAAACATTAATTGATGTTGTTGAATTGATAGCTCAGTTGTTATTGGTGGGTGTGGGTAGGGGTAAGGGTAAGGGTAAGGGTAAGAGATGATATGTCGTTTTAACTGTTAATGGTAGTTGCCACTTGTATCTATCAATGGAATAAAGTGATTGCTTCATAGCATAGACGAGGAAGCTTCCTTGGTGTGTTGTACAGTAGGAATATTCATGTTGAAGCTATGATGATGAATGTGAGATCATGTGACTGAGATCTGGTCTCAGGGGTCCCATACCTCATTAAACATAGTGTTCTTGATCTTGATATGTTGTGGGGGAGTGGTTGAGATCATGCTATTTTGGTTCTTGATTCGTACAGGGTAATATAGGCTTTTTCGTGCATTCGATGTTGAAAAGGTGTAGTTTGTTTTGATTTTCTTGGTATGGGTGGTGACTTATGTTGTTGTTCTTGGCCTTTGATCGACAGGATCTGGCATTCAACTGGCAGATCGTTGTTGGCACCGTGATTGGATTCCTTGGTGCGGCCTTTGGGAGCGTGGGTGGTGTTGGTGGTGGTGGCATATTCGTTCCCATGCTCTCTCTAATTATTGGGTTTGATGCGAAATCAGCAACTGCTATCTCAAAATGTGAGGGAAATGAGTTTGGCTTTTGTGATATTGGATGCCCTTTTTTTGGTTGTTTGATGATTGATTTTGGAAAGAGACTCTTTTGACATTTTGGATTCTTTTTGCTTTATTATTATATTTGGTCTTCATTTACAAGTTTTATTGTGATGA
The DNA here is from genome assembly GCF_029641045.1 of Salvia hispanica. NCBI lineage: Eukaryota > Viridiplantae > Streptophyta > Magnoliopsida > Lamiales > Lamiaceae > Salvia > Salvia hispanica. The sequence continues at coordinate 3,288,583 of NC_142694.1, forward strand.
TCAAGGCAATGATTAGTGGAGTTCTTGATTCAATAGGTATGATCATGGGGGCTGCTGCCTCGACTGTTTACTACAATCTTAAGCTCAGACATCCAACCATCGACATGCCAATTATTGATTATGATTTGGCCGTTCTAATCCAGCCGATGCTCATGCTTGGCATTAGTATTGGAGTTGCTTTCAATGTCGTATTTGCTGATTGGATGGTTACTGTGCTTCTAATTATTCTTTTTATAGGTAATACTTGGCATATTGCGATTTATTTATTCGAACTCTGTTTCCTGTTGTATTTATCGATTTCAAATGATGGTTACAGGTACATCTACTAAGGCCTTCTTAAAGGGGATCGAAACATGGAATAAAGAAACTATCATGAAAAAGGTAAGCAAACTTCCCCACTTCACATAATAATGGGATCACATCAACTAAGAATTGATTCTTAAATCTTGTTTCTACTTATAAATTTGTTCAAATTTTCTGTAGGAGGCTGCAAAGCGATCTGAGACAAATGGTGCGTTTTTGTTTCTCATTTCCTTGAAGAATGGACTTCCTTGTTTTGTTCTAACGTATTCTTGGAACTGAACCACTTATTGTCTTGTGTCAGGCAATGGTCAAGAAGCAGATTACAAGCTTCTTCCAGCGGGACCCAGTGCCGAGGCCAAACCCTTCGAAGAACCAACTGTAAGAAGGAATCATGGACTAGGTTTTGATCTTTTAGTGACGAACTTGCACGTGACACATATCATCATTTCAGGTCGGAATTATTGACAATGTATGTTGGAAAGAATGCGGGCTTCTTTTCTTCGTGTGGTTTGCGTTTCTTGCCCTGCAGCTTATCAAGGTTTGCTTTCTTCGACATTCTAGACTACTTCTTGGAGTCTACTTAAATTCGTAACAGTGTGCGGAAACCTAACTGCTTTCCATTGATCGAAACAGTCGAATACAACAACATGCTCTGCAATATATTGGGTGGTTAACTTCATGCAGGTGCCTACACGAATCTCAAAATCCATATCGTATTGTTTGAACTTTGTAGTGACCTTATCGTGATGGAAACGTATATCTTTGCACGTATATTCTTTCTATGCAGATTCCTGTAGCTTTAGGTGTATCGGGTTATGAAGGGTTTTGCCTGTACAAGGGCTACCGGAAACTTGGTTCCAAGGGAGATGACGGTACTAACTTCAAAATTCACCAGCTCATCACCTATGGCCTTTTTGGCATCCTTGCTGGACTAGTCGGGGGCCTTCTAGGTCTTGGAGGCGGATTCATCATGGGCCCGTTGTTTCTTGAACTCGGCATTCCTCCTCAGGTGAGCCCTGCTTTCGTCTAGTGATATTGTTGCCTAGGTTCTCGTATCTATAATGATTTGGTGAACTTGTGTGGTCAGGTTTCAAGTGCCACGGCGACCTTCGCCATGATGTTCTCCTCGTCTATGTCCGTTGTTGAATACTACCTTCTAAAGCGATTCCCTGTTCCTTACGGTTAGTGCATAGTTATATCACGTTTATGATGCACGAAAGCATCAACTCCACGCACTCATGAAATCTCTGTTGGCAGCTCTCTACTTCATCGCCATTGCAACCGTGGCCGCCTTGATCGGGCAGCACGTCGTGAGAAGGCTGATCGTCGTGCTAGGGAGGGCCTCCATCATCATCTTCATTCTTGCTTCCACGATCTTCGTCAGTGCGATATCGCTAGGTAAAAAACTTCGCCCCTCCCGAGCAACTACTGTGTTCTTGATTTCTCTTCTAACTGCTCGACTCGTGCTCTCGAGCAGGCGGGGTAGGCATCTCGAACATGATCGGGAAGATCCAACGGAACGAGTACATGGGCTTCGAGGACCTCTGCAAGTACGACGCGTGAAGTGTGTCGGGCCTTTCTTGTCTGTGGGTTTGTGGCGATGATCGTCGTCGATCGTCCTCGGTTTCCGGCCAAGAAGAAAGAGGTGGGGCTCTCTTCTCATCCTAGGGCAAAGATTCTTTTGTTGTATCCATTTAGATTTGAATTGCAATGTGCAAGAGTGAAATCTAGTCCTCAAACTGGATGTGTTTGTGGTCCAGATAAAATTTTAGGGCACAATTGTGGCAAATTATTTAGTTTTGTTTGTCTTGTTTTCTGCTGTGATCATATATAGTTTACTTACTGCCAAAAGAATCCAATGGAGATGTGTTTCATATACATTATTGCTTCAATAGGTACACATGACTATGTTTAATCGCATTTTATACAAAAACTTACTTCTTTCTTCCATGATTTACGGGTCCATTTTTTTCTGCATGAGTTGTAAGAAGAAAGGTGAGGTAGAAAAATTTAGTGAAATAGGACTATAGGAGTATAAATTAAATTTTTATGCATTAGTTTTATAATGAAATTTGACTTCAAGAGTTAGTAAAATATGAAGTGAAATGTAATGAAATTTGATTTCAAGAGTTAGTAAAATATGAAGTGAAATGTGACTATTATGTAAAATAGATACCACTCCCTCCATTCACCAATAAATCTTTCATTTTGTTATTTTCATTCTTAATAAACCTTTCATTTGCTTTTTACTATTTTTTTAATGGATTTCACAGTCCACTGATTTGATCTTATTTATATTATATTTTAATATAAAACTAATACAAATTCATATAAAAGTAGGATTCACCTTGTCGTTTTGGTAATTTCTTGTATTGAAATGTGAGTTTAATTTTGAAGTGGCTAGAATTATAGCCACTTATCTAATGTGAGTTGAATCTTGAAGTGGTAGGAATACTACTCGTACTACTAAGACTACCGACACTTCAGTAACCGAGCACTTTATTTAACCATCAAGCACGCAAATACTATTAAATTCAATTATATCAAATATGTACTTTATTTGTAAATTACAATAATATAAATTCTAATTATACCATATTCCTAGAAGGATTATTAAAAAATATATAAAAATAAAGTATACTGTGCTTTAAATGTGTAAAATCAACCAATGATTAACCATGAAAGTAAAAAGAAAAATATGGAATAGTACAAATAATAATAATAATAATAATAATAATAATAATAATAATAATAATAATAATAATAATAAGGATTATATAAAGATGAGGACCACCACAATCCCACCACCCTAAATCCTTTTCTAAAGAATGACTTTCTTAAAAGAGTCAGGCAAGGACTTACTGATTGCTCTAGAGAGACTTTATGGTGACATACTGATATATTATCATGGACTAAGTTTAAAAAAAAAACAATTATACAAGAGAAAAAATAAACATGAATTATAGAAAATAATAAGAATTAAACAAGCACTAGATGTACATGTGTACACTTCTACAGACTACAATCTCAAAGGTATTTGATTATTTATTTATATTTTTAGGGGTAATGGAAGGATAACTTTGTCGATAAGATTTACTTAAAGGTTAAGACAAGACACTAAGTTAAAAATCAAGATTGTGCATTTAATGTAATGGGAAAAATAATTCCACCAACAATAATTTGTGGAATTGAAATGGATATACCAACATTCCATTAATTGTTATAAAACGATTTAATAATTGCGCATTACCACATTAGTCATTATCATGCTACAAGAACCACATGTCTTACCATATTAAAAAACATTTTAAAAAGAAATACCAATTTGCAATTTATATTCATGTTATTTTGAATATTTTCGATGTTCATATTCAAATAATACTGTTTCCCTCCATAAATATGCATCACATGTTTTCTTTTTGGTCTATTTATAATTATAAGTCTCATATTCCATTAATTAATTTTATGCTCATTTTATTATAAAATTATTACATAAAATTCAAGTTCATATTCTGCTAACTTTTTTATATACAATATTTTATATTCCTTAAAATTTAAGTCAAAATTGAACGTATATTTCGGAATTCGGATGGATGGACTCATACATACAATCCAAATTAATGTCGCATCAATATATATAAGAGTGTGTGGTTATATTTTTGTGAAAAAAGTTCAGTGTCTTATCTTGTGGTTGTGGGAAGATATATAGAGATGATTATATTTGAAAATAATGGGACATTTTTCTTTCTTTTTTCGTATATATTTGTCTTTTATTTGTTGCTTCACACCCCGTGATAAAACTTTGTTCACTAGTAAATTCTGTTGCAGCCACATTTTATAAGCCCATTTTTCAAGTTTAATAATATTAGAATAATTAAATCAGACAGATCGCTTTGCTCTTTTTTTTCTTTTATGAACTAGTACTACTTTTTTCTATGAATTAGTATTCCATGCATTATGCGGTAGTGGATGTGTTTCTTTTCGGTACGCAATTTAAGAAAAATTATATTAAGTAAATTAAGTAAAAGAATAATAAAGTAGAAAATAAAAAAAGGTAAAAAGACGAAGAAGGAATAAAGTAAATGAGGAGATATGTGTTGACTTTTACTGAAAAAGAAAAATAATTCTACTATGAAACATACAAAAATGGCAAAACGACTGTACTACTATAGAACAGATGGAGTATTAGTTTTATTAATAAAATATGGGTGAAATGAAATAGTAGAATGTAATATCTATTCACCGAAAATAATAAAATTAAAACGAGTTTTATTTAGTGTCGGACTAAGGGAGATTAATTTAGATTGCAAAGTATGCTTCCCAATAGAAAAAAAAAAAACCCATATAGAATATTAGAAGCTAAAAATGATACAAACTAAAATAATTGCGGTTATACATTATATAGTTTATTGAACTGAGCACAAAATCATTTATGAAAACCAAAATAAATTTCCTATTTATTATGCAAATTACAGTATAATTGGGCTCATGAATAAGAGCCCAAATATTTTTGACCCCACATCTAACCTTTTGTAACAATTAAGGCCCAAAACGGATCGGATTGAATTCGGATTTGGGCTGAATTAATAATGGATATTAAAAAATATTAGTAATTTTATTGATTTAATAAAAAGCGGAGAAACAGGGAGGTGAAAATGAGAGTCTTCACTCTTCACCTCCAAAAATTCATTTTCTAATTCACCGTAAATTCAGCAGAGAGAAGAGACAATTGAAACCCTAGTGAGAGAGAAAGAGGAGGAGAGAGAAAATGGTTTTCTACTTCAAGGCGCGGCCGGAGGCGGGGGATTTCACCATATTCATGGGCCTCGACAAGTATGAGAACGAGGAGCTCATCAAATACGGATTTCCTGAAGATATTTGGTATAATTGTTTTCATTTTTTTAATATTTTAACAACTTAATTGTTGCAAAGCTTTGAATTTGATTTGTCGGAGCTGTTGCGAGCTGCATTTGGGAGAGGGGAAGGGGGTTTCCGATGCGTTTATGCGGAAGAAATTGGGGAGAATGGTGCTGCCTTTTGTTAGTAATAGGATGGTTTTGTTTGTTGAAAAATTATATGTTTTCGGTTATGTGAAGCTATCTATGCTCTTATTAGAAGCTTTTTTTATGGAACTGCATTTTTAATTTTGGTGGAAATTTAGTTGAGAAGTTGTTGACTATGGAATCAGAACGGATAGAGGTGTAATAGTTATGAGTTGTTTAGAGGAAGATTATTGGGATTTTTGTGGTGAAGGCAATTACATTTTTCAGATTGTAGGTCGAAGGGCATAATTATGTGGGTTTTGGGCTATTTCTGTAATTCGTTTTTGGGATAAGACCTTCTTTCATGTATTTTAGAGCTTTAGGCCTGTATTGGAATTCGACTGATAATAGGCATGGAAGAATTGGTTTTGCTTTTAGCAATGCCAATTTAGTATTTTAGCCACTAGTTGCTTGCTGGTTGAGAGTGTTTCTCAAAAATGCATGAAGTTTTAGCTCAACCAACTGGATGGCGGATGCTAAAAGAATCTTAATGTTTACACCTTGATACACTTTTCTCAATGCATTCTTGTGGATTCATGGCGGTTGCCTAAACAAGCTCTCTAGAACAGCCAAATATGCTTCTAGAATATGGCCTATTGTTCTGTTCAATAATCGTTTCAGCTTACATGACAGGGATGATTTATTTCAGGTTCCATGTGGATAAAATGTCTTCAGCCCACGTTTATCTGAGATTGCACAAGGGTCAAACAATCGATGATCTATCTGAAGGTGTGTTGGAAGATTGTGCTCAATTAGTCAAAGCAAATTCTATTCAAGGCAAGATCTCCTTTTTCTTGCATCAACTTTTATTTGATGAACTTGTCTGTTGAACTTATGTTCAATCGCTAAGTGTTTTTTTCCTGAAGCAAAAGCTTGATTTGCTTGCTGAATGGCTATATTGTCTACTATCATGAATATGGCAGGAAATAAAGTTAACAATGTTGATGTTGTCTACACTCCCTGGCAAAATCTTAAAAAGACTGCATCAATGGATGTTGGGCAAGTTGGTTTTTATAACTCAAAAATGGTAAGGTTTGTTATTTGTGACTTTTCTGATAACTATGTGGGTTTTTCACCGCTGCTTGAATTCTGACATCTAAGGTCAAAATAATGTGCTGTTTTCTTTTACTTAGGTTCGCACTGTCAGAGTTGAAAAGCGAATAAATGAGATAGTCAATCGGTTAAACAGGACAAAAGTGGAAAGAACTCCTGATCTGAAAGGTTTGTATTTAGTTATTATGCAAAAATTCTGAAATTAGAGTCTTTCTTTTCTGTGCACGTTTCTTTGTTTTTTTCTGCTGCATGAATGTCCGAGATTGAAGCTCGTGACTGAGTAGAATGTGAGTAAAATGTTTTCTGATTCGCTTATTAGTGCTGACAACTCTTTTTTTGTGTGAATAGCTGAACGAGAGGCTGTAAATGCAGCAGAAAGAGCAGAAAGGAAGCAGCATCTCCGTGAAAAAGTAAGTGATTTTTATCTCTTCATATAAGTACAAGGGTTAGACATATAAGCTTATTATGTTAGAGTTTTTTCATGTTTATGTGAGTGAGCCATTACTAGTCAGATGCATATTGAAATGTCTCTACTGGGAGTATTAGATAGGTCACCTGAAGTTTTTGTGTTTTTGGTACTCAATCTTCCTTACGAAATCTATGAGGTAATCAGTTTTCCTTGCCGTCTGCGATGTTCTGAGTATTAAAACTCTCAAAATTGACTAATTTTGTTTAGTGTTTTTCTGATTGTGAACTGTTTATTATTCTCGTCTCTCAAACTACAACTGGATACTAAAGACATCTATTCCTTTAGCTATTAAGTTTCATGGACTAGTCCCCAAGTCTGAGCAACTAAGACACAAAGAAGATTTACTTAGAATGTATTGTCACTACTACTTTGGACTATCTGGACAAATACAATGAATTTTATTGCTCTAAAGTTATGTCCTCACCTAAGAAGAGCGCCTCTGGCTACTGCTAATAAATGGCTTGAATCTTGATGAAGGTAGATTGATGGTGGTCATGTACTGATGTTCATTAAGATGCCTTGCAACTATTTTTCTATAACTGAATGCATTGAGTATTGCCAATGTAAAATTTAGTGAATCACAAAGTTTTTCTACTGGAGTTTTGATTTTGACACTTGTATAGCGGTGCTTGGACCTCATAGTTTTGTTGATGCATAAGTTTCCTAAATTTTGTCAGTTCTTCATTTTCTAAAATACATGTTCTGTTAGATTGTGCTGATATTTTAATTGCCACTATGATAACTTATTCAGACTCCAAATACACACTTTTTTTAAATTACACCTCACACACACCTCACACACATATCAAACTCATGTGCAGGTATTTTAATTGCCTCTAAGAGTTGCGCTTTATCGTCAACCAAATACATGCTTATGAAGGAGCTTTTTTTTTAGGCTTAGTTGTGTTTATGTATGTTTTACAGAAGCGGCGGGAGGAGTTAGACAGACTTGAGAAAGAGAGGCAGACTGAATTAAGGAGCTACAAAAACTTGATGGTGGCTGAGAAGATGACGTCTAACAAGGACATAGCGTCTACCAACAAGTCCCTTCAAGAACTCGAGGAAGATTTCATGTGAACATGAAATTCTTGAACAATCCCCCAACATTCAGCTATTAATCGAGTATATGAATCCTTTGGCCACAAGGGGCTGAGGACCAGAATGGAGTTCAAGAGAGAAGAATGTTCACGCATCGTGAGATAGGATTTTTCCAATTTGGTCATGTCCTTAATTGAAGCGCTCCCTAATTGTAGCAATAATATGTTGGGAGCAAAGATTTTATACAGAGGAGCTGCCCCAATTTGATCTGTTAAATCTCTGGATACGAAAAAGCTCGTTTCCGGATTGTGATGTGATTTTGTTCGGCTGGTGATATTGTGTTGTTGCTGGCTTTCTTTCTTAAAATCGTTTCATGAACTATGAAGTAGCTCATTTTTTATGTGTAATTTCTTGGTTGAAATTTAAGTATTGTACGTTGTGTTTGGAATCATCCATATACTGTGAGAGGTTTTGGGTTTGCTTGAAAAAAAGAGAACTAATAAAAATTTGAGTTTTGTGCTATTGGGTTATGATATTAAATTAAATCAATAGTATAACATTGATGTGGAGTGCATTGTGCAATATAGTAAAATTTGGACAGGCAGCCGAACTACAAATGATTAGAGCAACTCTAACCTAGAAATGGAAATGATGATGCACTGTTGGAGCTACAAATAATTAAATCAAAAGGAAAAAAAAAATGGATTGCTTGATGTGCATGCCAGAACCAGATGCTCTTCTTGTATCTTATCCACTTAGTTTTCTTTTCATTTTCTATAGTTAAATTAATTTTGGAGTAATTATTTAGAAATGTGATCTTTCTTTCTTTGAGATGTTTCTTGATGAATAATAAGTTTTTCCCCATGAAATAAACAATCTTCTTTCTCTCAAATTATACATTAATCTGTGTTAGGATTTTCAAACTTATTGATTGACTATTCAAGTTTGTTTATTTTATTCTTGTTTCCGGTCAATTAAGGCATATCATGACTAGTAATCAAAAGCTTGCTACCTTCTCTTTTAATACCCAAATATTCAACCTCATGAAATATTATATATATATATATATATAAGAAAAATGTACCATGCACACACATTGTCTCTCTTTCTCTTCCATCAACCATTTCTCTGATCATGTCTAGCAACTGGAAAAGCTCACGCAGCAAAAGCATGAAACCGGGGCAGAACGACTACGAGTATTCATACTCGTGGTCGAGTAATCACAAATGGCTGACGCTCTGGCGAAGGATCAAAGGGAAGAAGAATAAGAAAAGCTCGGAGTCTCCGTTTGCAACGCAGAAAACGTACGATCCTCAGAGCTATATGCAGAACTTCGACGAGGGCTCTGCCACCGTTGAGCCCGACAACCTCTACCGATCATTCTCAGCCAGATATGCTAATCCTTCCAGATATGTTCAAAGGGGTTGAGGAGATCCAATGTATGTAAATTGTAATCATAGTTTTTCATCTTTGTTTTTTTAATAGATTTTTGGTGTTAATTTCCTCTTCTTTTTCCCTTTTTGTGGATAAATATGTATCCTAGCTCTCTGTCTTTCTCTCTCATGGGATTAGTTTATATTCTGGATAGAATATGAGGAATGAATTTTCAAATTTGTGAGTTCTGCTTTTGCATTTATGATGAAATGAAGATGAGAATAAGTCATCCAATGTAGGCTAATGGATTAGTATAAAATATATTGATTAGGGTGAAAATTGTGACTGCTTTGATGCAGAAAAGTTTGAAAACATGAAACATAATGCTATTAATATTTACATTCAAAATTCATCCATTGACAGGTAGTATGAAATAAGGTATCCAGAAAAGGTAACACAACTCAGAAAAAGGAATAAGAAGTAAGGAGTTTTCTGCATTCTTTTACTAAGAGAAATATTTAAAATAGGCATGTAGTTTAGAGTAAACAGCAAGTGAAGATTTTTAAAACAAGGAAATGAAGAAAAATTTATTTATTTTATTAAAGAGAAAATGAATACAATGTGGTTATTCATCAGCTATAATAATAGTAATAGGTAATATCACTATTTTTTGGTTAATAGTGTTTTCATTAATGAGCATATTGTAGGATGTGCTTCTAGTCTCCTACCTAAAGAAAATACTCAATATTCCAACAACAAAAAACAACAAACTAGGCCTTTCTCCCATTGTTCAACTTCTTTGGTTACTTGACTCAATTATGTTGCAAACACATATTCTCACATTAAAGACCAAATTTTCCAAAACTAGTATAAGGATCATGTATTCCTAACCAAAGAAAAGTACTAGTACTACTACTATTATGCACCATATTATACATACCAACAACGAGCCATAAGTATATCTAATTTTGGTAAATCCGACCAAACAAGTAAATTATACTATAAATATTGTAAATATGATACTGATATACTTTATATAATTTAAAAAATTCAAAAAACTCCACAACACATTACCCGCTAGTATCACCTAAAGTTACGACAGTAAATACATAACACGTACAAAATGTTTCATATATTTGTTTCATATTAGTGTAAAAAGTTTGAATTTTACCTAAATCATACTTTTAAAAAAAAATTTACTGGACAAAATCGAATTTCCAAACAATTTCCATGGCAATGTGCAATTATGTAAATTATGCTGAATGCCTGGTTTTGTTTTCCTATTTTGAGTTAATTTTTTCGTTATAAAAATACATATCCGTATCACTCTTATCCTTACAAGAATCTGTTCTTCAACTTTTTCCCTAAAAAAATATTCACTAAGCTATCGGATTCGCCTCTTACAGGCGAATTTACGGTTGCAGATATTCTGTCACACACGTAATAATTTCATTCTGATTGGATATACACACACAAGCGTCCATATTGCTGTGTGTATGCGATTGCCAGACGAATTCGGTGCCTGAGAAATCAAATTAATGGCGGAAGTGAATCAAGGGCGGCAAGCTCGCAAACGGCGCCGTTCGACGTGGGACGTAGCTCCGTCTGGGCAGCCGGAGGTAGTTGCCGAATTTTGGGAAATTAGGGTTAGGTTTTCATAGAAGATTAAAATTTATTTTTTTTCCCTTTTTTGCAGGCTGATGAAAGGGATTGTGGGGATGACGAAACCAGGGCGCCGCCGGTGCTGCGGAGACATGTGTCGCCGCCGAAGAGGGATGATGATCCCAATGGGCATTACGTGTTTAGCCTCGGCGAGAATCTCACATCTAGATGTAATTATTTTTAATCTTCGTTGCCTGAATTTTAGTTAGTGTTCTTGATTGTGTGCAGTGAAAATCAATGTCTAAAAACCAAATCTTTAATGATAAAAATCAATTTAATGATATATTATAAAGTAACTGTGAACTTTATTCTAGCGACTTTGGCTGTACTTAAAGGCACTCCTTTTTTGGCACTAGTGTATACAATGGAATACTTAATATCATAGCTATTTGGAAGGAATCAATTTAATTGTGAACTTTTTAATTGGATGAGCTTGCTCTTGGCTTGTCTTATGGTCCAATTATCTCCATGTGGAGTGTTTGAATCTTCTTTCTGCTTGAATTTGCAGATAAGATACTTGGCAAGATGGGTGAAGGTTAGGGGTCACGTGCCTGATAAGAAAACCTTATATTTTCATCATTGTTATTGTTTCAAATCAGCAAGTTGCTAGTGCTGTAGGCACCTTTGGTCGAGTATTGGATTGTTGGGACCGTCATACACGAGAATATGTGGCTATCAAAATTGTTAGAAGCATAAGAAAGTACCGTGATGCAGCAATGATCGAGATTGACGTGCTTCAGCGTCTTGCTAAGTATGACAAAAAAGAGTCACAGTAAGTATTCTGCTGCCAGCTAGTTGCTGATGGACTCTTATATTTATCTTAGTTTTCGGTTTTTTTTGTGTGGCAGTTGTGTGAAGATGCATAGGTGGTTCGATTACCGCAACCATATATGCATAGTAAGTATTCCTGCGTGATTCCTTGCCTACCTCTTTTATTTCAGCTCTATGTGAATGCCTATCTCTTCATTTGATTAGTAGCACTATTCAGAGGTTCGATTTTCTTTCAATTAATAATTGCTGCATAGTAGGATATGCTATTAATGTCTGTTTTGAACTCCCTATTGAATGGAATATATGATCCTTACTCAACTCATAAACAATGGTGACTATCTAAGGGAGAACATACATAATGATCTATCTTGTTTTGTTAACTAATTGTTTGATAATTTGCATGACATTCGGTGAATGTCTTTGTTTTGTGCTCTCCTGAGTTTTTTACAATTATCATAGCTTCACAGAGAACTACCTTTCAGTGGATTTTAATGGTCTTATCAGGTCTTTGAGAAGCTCGGACCAAGTTTATTTGATTTTCTAAAGAGAAATAAATACTCCCCCTTTCCTGTGGATCTTGTTCGAGAGTTTGGGCGCCAGCTTTTGGAATCTGTAGCATGTCTGTAGAATTTCAATTCTGTATTCATTTAGTTTCATAAGCAGTTGCCCTGATCTCTATTCGCCTGTTATACATATTCGGCTATCTGCACATCTAACAGGGTTGCCTTTTTGTTATTTTAATATACCCAACAGATATGCACGATTTACGGTTAATCCACACTGATCTGAAGCCAGAAAATATACTTCTTGTCTCTTCTGAGTTTGTTAAGCTTCCTGTCTGCAAGGTATTTGGACTTAGGCCTTGTAAAGTTAAAAAAAACATCTATGATTGTCATTAGACTCAGTCACTCAAATCACATCCTTGAACTTTTTTGGTTGATCCAGAAAACGTCAGATGAAACAAATTCCAGGTGCTTACCAAAGTCAAGTGCCATTAAGCTGATTGATTTTGGTAGTACTGCTTTTGATAGTCAGCTTCATAGCTCCATTGTCTCAACAAGGCATTACAGGGCACCTGAGATCATTTTAGGTAAAAAGTTACTGTTGTGAGTGAGATTCACAATGGCTCCTGTCTAATTCTTATGAGGTTTTACTCCAACAATCTGGTGGCATTCATATCCAGATTGTGTCAAGACCTGTTGAGGCTATCGAAATCAGTGCTATTAGGTTGATTATCCAGCCTCATAAAGGAATGCTCCGTATTTTAGTGGAAATACATCTGAGTATTGACACTCTTTTACTGTTTTCTGCATATATGCTTGTTAATTTGTGTTAACTAAATGGCATTGCATATCATTGTCAGGAACTTGGTTGTGTATTTTATTATTCTTGAACAAAGACATGGAAAGGCAATGTTCTCCTAATAAGTTCAAGGAGACCAGTATTGATTTCTGTCTGTCTGTGCCAGGTTTAGGATGGACGCACTCTTGTGATATTTGGAGTGTTGGTTGCATACTTGTGGAGCTTTGCACGGTTTGTTCTGCTTCTCCCTCATCCACTAATTTCGTTGTACCATAGGAAATTCTATTTATCTGATATGTTGAGATCTGTCTTTCTAGGGTGAAGCACTTTTCCAGACACATGAGAACCTGGAACATTTAGCTATGATGGAGAGGGTTTTGGGACCACTGCCAGAGCATATGATTCAAAAAGCGACGTAAGTTCTTGTTAGGGTGATTATTTGGTGTTATACATATATCTTTGACCTTTTCTCTTCATTTTTCCTTTTTCTTGGTTCTTTATCTCTTGTTCTTTTGTAGGCAATATTTTGGGTTTCTAATTTTCCTTATTAGCTCTGACTCTCAATACTTTTTTGGCTTTGCATGCATCGAAGCATACTTCTCTCATAAAATATTCGGTCTTTAAGATAAAAATTAGCTGAGACTATGCATGAGTCGGCCAAAAAATAGAGTCACATTCATGGTAACAAAACACGAGGGGAAATTGAGATGGTTTGGGTTCCTTGTGGGTTTTGCAGCAAAGGTGCTGAAAAATATTTCAGACGATCCAGACTGAACTGGCCTGAGGGAGCAGTTTCCCGGGATAGCATCCGTGCTGTGAGGAAGCTAGACCTATTGAAGGTTGCAATCTTCTCCCAGATGTTGATTTAAAAACTATACCATGCTTCATGCTTAGATGCATCCATTCTTTTCTCTTGTTATTTCTTTGTTTTGTGTTTGTGCTCCTCGATTTTCTAACACCACCATATCGCGATTGACACCATCTGCTTTTGCTTCTCCGCCTTATAACATGGTTAGCTATTATTTGCAGAATCTCGTCTCAAGGCATGCTGATTCCTCCAGATCCTCTCTCGTGAACTTGTTGCACGGCTTGCTGAAGTTTGAACCATCTGAACGTCTCACTGCTCGGGAGGCGCTGGAGCATCCTTTCTTTAAGGAGCCAGCTTAGAAATTCCTCACCTTGCGTGTAAAAAACGTGTGTTTGATCTATATCTAGCTCTGTAGCAAGTAAAACGATCATGATATAACAGTATCTTTATTTTTGCTGTGTCTATTTGAAAGCGCAATAATGTCCTCTCAGTTTTGCTCTATGGAGAGAACCTTCTTTCCCAACTGGGTGAGAGTTCACAGTAAGACTGCTTTATAAGCCCATGGCTGGAACCCTCTCTCTCTGTGCTTGAATAATACCCGTTTTGAGGCGAAGTCGTCGTGTTCGTCTAAGGAACATGCTTTTGGTGAAAAAACTTGTTTGATCAACTTTTCACAATATTGCTTAAAAGTGGAGATATTGGTATGTTTTAGTGTATGTCTAATGAAAAGACAAAATGGGATGTTGCTTAATCCAAAAGATGTGTAAAGTGTTCGTTTGCTGTATATGCGACACAATGATCTTTGTAAAGCAATTGTTTGATATACCAATTTGTGTGCATAAGGTTAAGATTACTCCCACTATCTCTGATTAATTGTCATTCTTTTCCATTTCGGTCTATCCAAAATAATTGTTACACTTCATTTTTACCATAAATGATAAGTAGATGTCACATTCCATTAACTAATTGTCACTCTTTTCCATTTCGGTCTATCCAAGCGCGAAAGAGGTGACAAGGCATGAGGATACTAGTGAGGGGGGGTGGGCCGACTGGAATTGGAGGACGGATGGTGACTTGATGGTGAACGGTGCATTCTTTGTGTCATCCGGTGAAGGGGCTACGATGCAGTATGCCAAGGCCTCGAGTTTCAACCCTAAATCGGCTAGCCAAATCGAACAACTAACCATGAATGCCGGTGTTCTTGGTGGCACAAGGGACAATAGCGTCAGCTCATATGGTGGCGGGTCCACCACCGTGACAGGCGGCGGGAGCGGCGGTGGAGGGTTCAGCGGTGGTGGAGGTGACTATTTTAGGATGATGTTTGCGGGCAGCGCCGCCGTAAGAGGGCCATCGCCGCCCACCATTTTGTTTTTATCTTCCCTAATCATTTTAATGTTGTATATTTCCTCCTCCATTGTTAATGGTTTGGTATGATTAAACCTCATTCATTTTAATATTTGAGGTGCAAGAAAAAGGGAAAAGGAAATACTACTTCAGTCCCACATTTATAGTTACATTTAGTTAGGGTACGAATTTTAAAGAATTGATGGAGTGTGTAATTAATTAAGTGAGATGGTGGAGTGTGTAATAAATGAAGTGAGATGAAGGAGTGTGTAATAAATTAAGTGAGTTGGTTGAAAGTGAGTCCCTTGTTGATTTTTTGGTTTTTTATTTTTGTTTTGGTTTATTTTTGTTTTGATAATGGCATTTGAGTGTAATTTTAGTAAATAATGGGGTAAAATTTTATGTTCAAATATGAAAAATTCTAAACGTGACTATAAATGTGGGACAGACTTTTATGGCAAAATGTGACTATAAAACTGGTACGGAGGGAATAATAAAAAAAATAAAATAAAATAAAATAAAATAAAATAAAACTCACTTCACTTGCATTTTATTATAAAACCAATATAAAAAAGTGAGTCTCACATTCACTAATTTTTTCAACCAACTTTTCTTTACATTTTTTAAAACTCGTGTCCGATCAAAGAGTGACTATTAATCGGGGACGGAGGTAAGAGATAGGAATAAATTTGAATGTGGAATATAATTAATCTCTATATATTCCTTATTTTATAATCGGAGTTTTCTTATGTAAACTTTAAATAAAGCATAATTCATACGAAATGTTAGTTATTGTGTAAATATTTATTGTAGTAACTTTTTCGGTGACAAGATTTTTTTCATTTTTTTCATAGTACTACTACTATTCTCCATTTAAAAATGTTTTTAGATTTTTTATCATTCATAATAGTTACTACTAAATTTTATTTTTTGGTAAATTAATATACTTCAAAACTTGAACCCATATTTTTATATCCACATAACTTTTATTAGTTCACATATTTTATATATTTTGAGTTCAGCAAATTAATCACTGATCGATTTTTCTACTTCTACTCTATTTCTAGATCCTGGAAGTCCATTTGTGCTTCCATTCCATACCTCAAAAACCCTAGCCTAAAACCCCATTTCTCGATTACCATTTCCGGCGAGAGACAAATTCGTGACAATGGCGTTTAGGTCAAGAGAGATGATGAAGAAACTTGTGAAGAAAATCGGAGGCGACCAGAATCTAGCGCCGGGAGTGAAAGATCAGCTGAAAAAATGGGTGCCGGATCGCAAAATCGTGATGGGCCGAGCCAACCGCGGGCTTTTCGCCGGCCGCCATATCCAATTCGGCAATCGCGTCAGTGAAGACGGAGGCAACAAGTCTGTATGTTTAATTTATTTGCTTTTGTATTTGTAGCTTTCTATGCATCTCCGATTATTTTTGCGCTTTTTAGGTTTGAATCGTTTCATACCAACTTATTGAAGGCACGCATAATTTTTGGAGCGGATTGTGTGTTGTTTAATTTAAGCTGTGAATTGAGCTGCTATATTTGCGAAGTTTAGTTTAGTTTAGTGTAAATTTTGTATAAGACTACTAAAGAATACATAAACTGGAGAGCTTTACTAGTAAGAAATTTAGCTAATTGTGGATCCCTTAGATTCTTTCCAAACATGATTTAATTCGATTCGAGACTGGGATGGTGGTGATGTAGCAGTAGGACTAATAGTTGTTGGTGAAGAACTGCAGAAACTGCATTTATGATGGAAATTTTAGCTAGGTATTTTTGAGAAAATGTATGATGCTTGGTAACTTTTCTTTGCTTGATCATTTATTGATAATGGTGATTCTTCCGTTCTTGGTTGCTGTTATTGGTTTGTGCTATGGAGGTTTTTTAGGTTGTTGCTGTTTAGCTTAATTGTAAGCGGTCAATCTCAGCCGTAAATATTGGAAAATATGAATGTTTATAAGTACTTGCTGATAGAAGAAGCATGTTGTAGACTTGTAGTTTAAAATATGAATAGTAGGAGTAGGTGTTTTGATTTGTTGAAACACATGATTTTTTGGCTCTATCTTCCATTCTTCTACAATTCGTAACTTCATAAAATCCCATTCTTGAATTTCTTGATTTCCAATTGTTCTAGGACAAAGAGGTGCTGGAAACCCAATGTGCAGGAGAAGCGGCTCTTTAGCTACATTCTAGACCGTCAAATTCGTGTCAAGGTGACTACACATGCGCTGCGCTGCATAGACAAGGCAGGGGGAATCGATGAGTACTTGCTCAAGACACCTCACCACAAGATGGACACAGAAATGGGTCTTTTCTGGAAAGTTAAGATTGAGAAGATGTATCAGGACCTTGGAGGGAAGCAGGTTGTCTTCTTTGCACCTGAGGACGAGGCCAGCTTTGAAGAAAAATTCAACGAACTAAGATTAGAACAGAAGGCTGGACGTAGGGACGCCAGGAGAAAGATGTATGGTTCATCCGCCAAGCAAGAGCCAACCAAGGATGAAACAGACGTGGGCGAAGCCAGTCAACTAACAACATCAAGAAATGAAGACGGGAGCTCTCACACCGACTTCCATGAACCATTGGTCGCGAATGCTTAGTGTTGTGTCTCCTAGCACGGGGCAGTCTTTTCCTTGTCTTTTGGCATTTCCACCGGAGATGCCCTCTGTATCTTGTAATCTTGGCAAGAATAACAGTTTTGTTGGCTTAGGTGGTCCGTTATTATAATGACTATATAAGTGCTCTACTTTTTGGGATGTATGTTAAAATTCTGCAGCCATTTAGTTGACGACTGGCCAGCAGTAGATTTTCGGGTATTTTTCAGTAACAGGCAGGTCTCTGTGTTTTTAACATTGTGATTGTCAATTACTAAAATAATATGGAATTTTCAACAAATGTTGATGTTACTCTACGATAGTTTTCTATGCAATGAGTGATTGATATGTACACGAAATGTGGAGGTGTGGGGCACGCGTTGCAGGTGTGTGGAGCAATAGAGGAACGACACATTGTCTTGTGGAGTACAATGATTGGTGGTTTAGCAAATCATTAGAGAGCTCATGAGGCTACTGAGTTCTTTGAGGAGATGCAGAGGGACAGATGTGAATCCTAATGAGATCACATTCATAGGTTTGTTATCTGCTTGCAGCCACGCAGGTTTGGTGGAGGATGGGCTAAGATATTTAAATATAATGGAGAGTGGTTACAGCTTAATCTTTTGAGATGGCCGCGTGGTTGCAGCGGAGCATCTCTGGGAGCTTGAACCGGGAGACACGAGGAACCTCATACTGCTAGCGAACATATGTGCGGATCTCGGGTAGTGGGGTGAATGGGTAAGGGGAAGAGGCCCAGGTGCAGCCTCATTGAGTTAGTGTCATAATCAATATAACAAAAAACGTGGGTGGAAAAAATAATGTCAGAAGTGGGATTTGAACCCACGCCCTCGTAAGAGGACCAGAACTTGAGTCTGGCGCCTTAGACCACTCGGCCATCCTGACAACTGTGAACGTTTACATAATTTTTTAAATATATAGAGTATTTGATCTCTTTTTTGAACTACTGTAGTCTGTTATCTGCAACTATACACAGAAATAATGGTCGTCTTAGTTTAACACAAGTTTTAGTAAAAATGAAGCAAGCGATTTGTGAGTAGAAAAAAGTATTACGATCCCACTTTGTTGTTTCTTATGTTTATTAATACATACAGATATTGGTGGGCCATGTTTGATATTTTTATAAATAAGTGTAAAAGAGAGTAAAATATAAAGAAATTGTGTCCATGAAAAGTACTACTCCACTTGAAATGAGGTGGAAAAATAATTCGTGAATCTTACTTTTATATAATTATTTTTATAATAAAATGTGAATTGAGTGATTAAGTTTGTGGAATGTTTAATCCACTTGATAGAATTAGTTAAATAGTAGAAATAAAATGAGACATTTAGAGCATTCTCAACAGTTTCCCTAAAACCTCCCTTATTTCTCCATAACTCCTGCCACATTAGCGCCACATCAGCATCATAATTTATCCCCAGTTTTTAACCAACTTTTAGCCAACTGCTCCAATGGTTTCTCCCTTATTTCTCCCTTATTTCTTCCTAACTCAACATTTCATTTTTACATCATCACTAATTTAATTGTTTTATTTTTGTATATAATAAAGCTAGCTAATTTAATTTATAGGACAAAACAAATAATAGTAATAAAGTTCGTTGTATTAACACGGGTAAACATTACAACGACGAAAATTAATTAAAAAAAATAGTACAAGAATGGAAAAAAAAATTCAAAGTAAAAACAAAAAATGAAGAGAGAAAAGGGATGAGGATGGGGAGAGAATGAAGAGAAGGTGTGTATTTATAGAGGGGAAATAAAAAAAAAAACAAAAAATATATTTATCGTCGAATTATCGCCCACAGTGGTCGGCGATAATCCGGCGATTTTTCGCCGGTTGGCGATAAAACGGGAGGAAAAATCGCCGAATTATCGCCGACCTCTCCCATTGGTCGGCGATAGACGGCGAAAAAACGCCGACTTTTAGCCGGCACCATTGGGAGTGCTCTTACTGATAGGTGGACAAAAAAAGGGAGTATGATATACTCCCTCCGTCCCCTATTATGAGTCACTCTTTGACCGGACACGGGTTTTAAGAAATGTATAGAAAAGTTGGTTGAAAAAGTTAGTGGAATGTGGGACTCATTTTTTTATATTAGTTTTATAATAAAATGTGAGTAAATTGAGTTAGTGGAATGTGGGACCTACTTACTATTTATGGTAAAAATGAAATGTGACTCTTAATTGGGGACAGACCGAAATGAAAAAGTGTGACTTTTAATGGGAAACGAAGGGAGTAGCATATATCAAAATAAGCTGGAGCATTGGTAAAAACAGATATCCTAGTAACAATTAGTCTTCACAAAACTACACATACTTGAGAGTTGAGACAGCTACCTACAACTGCTTTAGAAAATGTGTCTCAAACTCTTTTTTTACTACAAAGCCAAAATCTCTCTTTTGTTACTTGTTAGCTGCACCAAAGTCTCCCTTCTAGCTCCAAGAATCCTCTCAAAAATCATCATCTTTTACCCCAGGGCACTGGTGGTTGAGCAAAAACGCGATCAGTTTCATGAATCTTCAGCTCATGTCTCATGACGAGCTTTCGTCTTCAGAATCAGCAACCACTATGGATTCAACAGCAGTATTGACGGATGGCCTTTGCCTTGACCTGTTTTTAGATCCTAAATTCATGCTTTCTGGGATAGTGTGGCCACGAACTCTAGCTAGCCTGCTACTGAAGCGCGATCCCTTTGGCCTGTGGACTAGAGGCATATTCTGCTTGAGACTGGGAACTTTTTCTTTGTCTTCGTCTTTGTCTTCATCCTTTTCTAGGTCATCTTCATCTTCATCTTCATCCTTTTCTATGTCATCTTCCTCGTTCTCCACATATTCTTCATCCTCAGAGCCATCAGCACCGTCACTTTCTTCTGGATTGTGTTTCTCAGTATCAGTTTCAGTAGATTCACTGTCCCTTGAAGATGTTGCTGAATTGTTAGATCCATCTGAGGTATTTGTCATCCTTTGCTGGCTCGGTTTGTCTTTCTGCATTCGTTCTTCAATAGTCTTTCTTTTACTGGAAGACAATGATATTGTCACATGATCATAATCACAAAATAAGAAAGGGACAGCTAAAGGGGAGAGGATTACTTGAGTCAAAGTAAGAATGTGTTTAAGATCAATACAAATTGAAAAGACAACTACCAATGCTAAAGATCCATGCTATTTCAGAATCTTAGCAGCTTATTAAAACATGCCACTCAAGCGTCTAATTCAAATTTCAGAGTAAAACAACTCTTCGTAATTAAGTAAAGCAAGAGAAGAAAATATAAGAAAGAACATAATGAGAAATAGGTTACTTACTTCGTATCTTTTATGGCCTCTGCAATATCTCTGTCGTATTTATCTGTAATAAAATAGGTGCTGTTAGTCAAATATCGAGGTGGGGGGAGTAGATTTATCTGTATTTTTTAACTCTACAATAGACTGTCTGGCTGTTGTCCGTGTATATGTGGATAACCTATAGTTTCTTGACCTGTAGCTATAGCTCCAAGCATGACACATAATTCTATTCAACGTTAAAATACATTGACAATGGTCAGTTATCAAGCATAAATTCACACAACATTTTGACCTTGATGTGCTTTTATGAAGTATAGCAATTTGTTGTGGTGTGTCATAAGCCTGGTTTATCTAATTCCAAGCTCTCATACAGTGTCCATATCTCAAGCCTTAAGGTCACACGATTAGAATATAGTCATTTGTAATTAAAAGTAAATGACTTATTCTGTCCAAGAATCAAGATACAATCATGAAACCGTCATGGTGTCCAAGCATCACGGAAAAAAACAATCAATGAAAAGCAAATTTGCAACTTCAGACTAGCACCTTAACTGTTAGCATGTGCAACTATAAGCAAGTGATCAGCAACAACACAATCTAAAGCTGTTTTCTGGAATTTGGCCCATAAACATAAAATCAATACAATGCCACCACAATAAGCAGGACTAGAAAAAAGGCCTTCAGGTATTTATCAAAATATATAACTACATAAATCCAACACATACCAAATACATAATCAGGACGCTTGTTAGTACGACATGATCGAGTTGATACAAAGTTGTGAAAACCATTGAATAGTAATTGCTCTCTTTGCAACCGGTACATCGCCTTCTCTTTTTTCTGTCAAATGCAGTAATATAGAGATCATGCCATTTTCGGAAGCCAACATAAAATTTGATATATGACAAAAGTATAGTTCTGGAAACGATTCTTACTAACCTTCTGCTGCTTTGCAAGAACAGGAATTACATTCATTTCAATTGATTTAGCAAGAGCAACCTCCCATTTAAATTTACTAGATGAGAATTCATCCTACCATCAAAAGAAGCAAGGAATAAATGCAATGTGGCAGTGAGGAAATTGTGTAACAAAACAAAACATGCATTCATACCACAATCTTGTTGAATCCTTCTAGATTGGTAGCAAGGGTTTCCCATTGGCAGTTTAATGCAGGGGAATTATCCTTCTTTTTGGGTTGCTGATTTTCAAAAGAGTGAACCTCCTTATATAATCTGTGACCAATTGTCTCGTTTCCGTCATACCTGTAACCAATAGTCATTAACCTCCATTACTTCCTTACTTACAAAACTAAACTTCTACAGCAACTTACCAAAATGATACTCTGTTGCCATCACTTCCAAGCTTGTCCTTTCGAAAATAAGAAACACCAGTGCCATTTTTCATTTGCTCACTGATATAGGACACAGCATCATATTGCTGCAACAAAAACCAGAAAAATGGAAAATTCAAACAACTGTATGTTTCAGCATTACCACTGGAAGTCCATTATGCTACCTATAGCCTTAGAATAAAATCAGACCCAAAATCTTATAAAAAATATTGAGCAAGAAAATGAATATGCATAATTAAGCATGCAAAGAACATCAAGTGTAGGTACGTACATCTGCTCGAACTTCACAAAGAGCTTTAAGAATCATAAGACGAGCTGTTGGATCGAGCTCCTTATAAATGGATATTTCCTCCCTGAACATTTAAGAAAACAACATATATGAACGGGATTGAGAGGAAATACAGATTTGCAGTTGTGATAGCGTGACATTAGGAATTACAACTGACAAAATATCAAGAAACAATATACCCCTTGGCTCCAGTTAAAGGAAAATCTCCTTCAGCAACCTGCAAAGCAAGATGTAGGGCAGCTGCATCTTTTAGTATTAAAAAACCATAACAGAACTTTGGGGAAACTCAAGTAGCTAATCTCTTCTGTGCAAGTAGTGAGAGTGAGCTCTAGGGTTTAATTTCGACAACCCCTGTTCTCCAACTAAAAAAATCCATACCGATAACAATTACAGGTTTGACCTACCCAAGGCCACCACGTTGAGAGAGCCTTACTGAGAGCAGCCATCCACCCATCAGAGGACTTTAAAGTTTGGGCTTGCTTTGAAGAGAGAATTCCCTAAAATATTCAGAAAAGGCAAATATAATGAAGATCTAGGAGATGCATCAGATTTGTTTTTTCAAAATTTTGATAAATAACATCTTATTTCAAGAGCTTGGCAATTTTTATAAAAAAAATGTACTCTAACTTGTGAGAAGCAAAGGAAACCTTCAACAGTGCTATGTGAAGCTGAGCAAGTGTACTGTTTTGCTCAATGATTGCAGTTTCTACGTCTTCAGCTGATAACTTCAGATCTTTACCAATCACCGGATGGAATACCTGTAGGTGCATTATTCACAAGTGAAAACAACTCACAACTTCATATCTTTTTCGAAAAAACCTAAGATCAAAAAAACACCGAAAAATACAACATTGTACGGTTCGTGTTTGGAACATGAGATCAAAATCTCTTTCCACAGCGAATCGCTGCCTACCATAACCACACATTTGAAGGAAGATATAAATCATGAACTGAACAGAGGTGGAAAAAAAAGTAAACGTCTCAGAGTCATGGAAAAAATGGCGTGGAGGAGAGAGATTACGTGGAGAAAGTTGAGAACTGAAGCCAACTCCCATCGTTGGCGAAGCTTCGTGCGGGAGGAGTCGAAGTCGGTCATTTTCGGCGAGGATGGCTCCGACGCTCCAGCTGAGCCGTTGTTTACAGGAATTCCGGCCAACGGCGACGGACCTCGGTTATCTCCGGCCATGGAATGAGATAATCTGCAACAAATTTGAGGGTTTAGTAATTTAGTAAAACTTGTATTTATTGGGGGTTTTGGAAGGGGTAAGTGTGAACTATTTGGTTTCCCGCCTAAACTCCTTCACTCTTTCTAGTTTCTACTCTGTTCGTGAATCGTGCCCTTCTTAAAAATGCGAAAAATCATTTAAAAACCGAATTTATTGTTTTATGATGTTATTTCTACGAAATAAATCTAATTCAAATTATAAATATTCCCTCCTCTTGTGAATGGCATTAGAGCATCCACAATGGCGGCGAGCGGGCCGGCTAGCCAATTCCCGACAAAGGCCGGTCCGTTTGCCGAACCATTGTGGCCGGCTAGCGCCAATTCGGCGAGAAAATAGGCGAGCGCTGCCCGATTTAGCGTCGCTGGCCGATACGCTCGCCGATTGGCTCGCCGCCATTGTAGGATGGCGATCGGCCAGACTGACGAGGACTGAGGATAGCGGAGAGAGCATTCCCCGTGCCAAGGCTGTATAAGGAATTCACCTACTGGAACTGTTATCTGGTGTTGATGGGTTCTGAGAAGTTCCGGGCGGGTGTCGATGCTGGCTGGCCGAAGAAGCAGCAGTTGAACCTCGCCGGTGACCACAGCAGCAGCGGTGGCTCCCACGAGCTCCCAGACGATGTTCAGAAGTTCTCGCCTCCTCCATCGTTCGCTCGCCGCACTCGCTCGGTTGGTCAGATGAGGGCGTAACGGGCAGCCAGGGGAGGCGAGGAGGTCCAATCGGCATCCCCCCCAGTGGCAAGTCGCCAGTCGAGCTCGCCCGCATCGGGCGTCAAGCGACGCAACTGAGAATGCATATGATCATAGATGAATGGAGGGCGGCAACTGACCCCGTGGAGAAAAGGTTTCTTCATGACCTCCTCGAGAGTATGCGGGTCGATTTGGCGGCCGGCTCAAATGCGGCCTCACATGCAGCAGATTTGGGGGTCTCGGGTAGCGGTGAGGACGGCGAGGAGTTGAGTGAGGCAGGGGCTCGTGCGTGGAAGTCCGATTTTTTTTTATTATGTAATTTTTTTTAAAATTAATGTACTTTTTTTATTTAAATGAAATTAATGAATTTTCCCGTATATGTGTCGTAAATTTAATTCCGTAAATTTAGTTGTTTTTTAATTTTGTTTGTTGTGACTAACCCATTGCTTGTCCAGTTGTTTGTCCTGATGATGTGGCATGAGAAATTTTAGTGCTGATGATGTGACAGGATGAGTTCGTGGCTAGCCTAAAGCCATTATGGATGCTCTTATGCAATTTACCCACCTAGATGTAGTTTGGTTATTCCATAAACTTATTTAAATTAAAAGTATCAAATGGTGTGGCTAAAATGTGTATATATTTCTTTGATTGGTGTTGTTAGAGTCGGGCATGTTCCTTTTTATTGCGTCTTGACTCACAACGAGTTGCATGTGCTCAAGAATTCTATGGCCCCCTTGTTAAGGAATACTCCATTCTTCCACGAATAAGATTCCCGTTTTTTCATTTTAGTCCGTCCACGAATAAGAGTCCCGGTTCACTTTTACTATAAATGGCAATAGGGTTCCACCTTTCACTAACTCATTCCACTCACTTTTCTCAACATTTCTTAAAATCCATGCCGCCCATAAATGGAACTCCTAATGGCGGACGGAGGGAGTATTATATATCTTCATCAGTCCAATCACTTTTCTCAACATTTCTTAAAACCCGTGCCGCCCATAAATGGAACTCCTAATGACGGACGGAGGGAGTATTATATATCTTCATTAGTCCAATTAGCGGCATTGACTCACTTGTCTTTAATAACCATGTTGTTGGTTATTCCCTCGTCCATGAAAAATTTGTCAGTATTTTTAATTTGGGGGTGCGGCTTTTACGTCGAATGCTGATACTAATATTCGATCTCAGGATCATTGAGGTCACTGAGCGGCGTTCTACCACTTGGCTAGAGTAATGTTATTGACAATACCCAAGCAATATATAGTAAATAACTCATGTTTTGGGGGTACATTCGTACCCCTTATTATACACTGGATCCGCCAATGGATAGATGTCATATGCGATGTAGTAGCCCATTTGATACCGACATCCATTGGTAGTGAAGTTTATACATGGCGCCCTTGAATCCAATATAATTGAAGATGGTGGTGATGTCATTATCTGACTTGGTGGCACCGAAGAACGCATGCGAAATAGTGTTTACCCATACGACGTCGTTCCCAATTGTCAATTGGAATATTAGCACTACACACAAAACGTACTCAAATCAATTTTAATTTTCAGCTGAACTCGTCTCTCTCTCATCTCCCAACGCACACACAATACATGTACACGAGCTCGTCTGAGCAGAAATTCCAACCATGGAAGACAAAGACACCGAGCTTCTCTCTCGAGTTGCCGCCAACCACTTATTCCTCGGCCAATTCGAGCCGTTTCGGGCCGCGGTGCGCAGCCTCCGCACTCGAAATCCCGACCTGGCCCGAACCATTCTACAGACGGTCGTCTCCCGGGGCGGGCGCCTCGGCACGCCCGACCCGGTCACGTGGTCCGATCCATGCCCCTCCCCCGCAGACCTCACCTTCTTCTGCACCGTCGAATTGCTCCAGTTCCCCGACGCTACCTCCAATCTATGGTCGTTCGACCCCAATATGCTGAAATTGCGATCCGAATTTTTGTTGTATGTACATATTGTTAGTTCTAGGATTCAGCGAACAATTGAAGGCGGTGTGATTAGGAATTTGGATGAGGACAGTGTGAGGAATGAAGAGCTGCGGGTTTTGGATTTGCTTACGCAGTTGGGGCTGAGCCGTTTGAGGCCGGATTTAGTTGACTCTGGGGAGCCGGAGGTGTTAGGTTTTAGGGGACTGGGTGAAGCGGAGTTGATGGTCTTGAGGGGGTCGATTTTGGAGAATTCTGATATATATGATGTGTTGTGTGCTAATATTGGAGAGCAAGTGGGGTGTGTGGAGGCCGAGGATTTGGGGGGTTTGGCGATTGCTCTGAGAAATGGAGGGAGGCGGGGTGAGGAGAAAGAGGAGGAGGTATTGAGGTTGGTTCAGAAGTGTGTTCAGACAACACATATGGATGCCATGAAGCAGTGCCTAGAGAATGGCGATGTGGATGGTGCTATTTCACATGTTAGGTTTCTTCATTTGAACAGAGGGGTTGAAGAGGCTGAGTACCGGTATGGTTATTCTCGTTGTTGTTGATAAGGTGTTTGTGCCCGCACTTGAGTTGCAGATGTAATGTCTAGCTGGTCACTGTGTTAGCTAATGGGTTCAGTTACAGAATACGCATTGAGTATTTGTGTTTTCTTATTATTCGTTCGGAAATAATAAGTATTTGTGTTAGCTAAACCTTGATGTTAGTATATTATGCAGAATGCATTATTGATCCATGTATAGTTAGAATAATCTTCTTATGTGAAGCCTTTATATCATACCACTGACTTTACACTCTCATTTCTTATAGCATGGTTTTGCGAGATCTTCTTAAGAGGGTGTTGTCAGGAATACATGATTATGGAGACACCTCACGAGCCATACAGAATAAAGTGTTTTCCATATACACAGAAGCGATTTCGTCTCAATGCACTCATCTTGTTCGGATGCTTCAGGTTTTGTTGATGCTCATATCTTATATTACTGGTAAATTATTGTTTGGAGGATGACTGTTTACTTCCGATACACATGATTTTTCATATGTTCTATGTGAGCAAGTAGCGCATGACCTGAATTCATGAATATCTGAGACTCTTAGCTATATGAAAAAGTCCTTTAGGATCTTGATAAGATACTGCCGAGTGCATCCATTTTCAGATTCTTGTGGAGTTCTGATAAGCAACTAATTGTTTTATTTGAAATGAGACTTAGTTTATTTTATGATATAAAGTAAGTTTATTGATGGGAAGCAACCCGAGTAAATGGCCTTTTGAACTTACTAGAGGGTTAATACTTGTAAAGATGGAGGTTCATTTGCTAGACTTTGAAATGACCAGTTTGTATGTGTGTGTCCATTGTTTTGGTAAAGGTCTCATACCAGCAAGGAAAAGGTGATTGTCTTCTAGTAAGGACCTGTAAGGTCTATCCTCAGTAGTTGGGTACATGTGTGCCAGCAATTTATGTTGTGAGCTGTTTTTAAGCATTTTTATGTTACTGTTGGTCAATTTCATGGCCGTATATGTACATTATTACTGCATAAGTGCATATATAAGGAACTAAGTACTCCCTCCTTCCACTCATACACATACTTGAGTGGCACAAGATTTTAGGAGGAGTTGTTAGGTGGAATAAGTATAGAGAAAAAAAGGTAGTTGAATATTTTAATGGGGAGAGAGGAGAGAGGGATTAATTTCCAAATGTAGAAAGTGGACATCGTGAGTGGGACAAACTAAAAAGGAAAGGTGGGCATCTTGAATGGGACGGACCCGACGGAGGGAGTATTAATTAAGACTCCGGCCAAGCAATAGGATGGGACTGTTATTTCAATGGCCAAGGAAACATTACTAATCTTCTGAGCATTTTCTAAAATAAAGTTTGGCTATGGTGCACGGGAACATAAGACTGCGTGACTGTCGCTTGCTAATAAGAAACATATAAAATTAGGTGGATCCATGTACAACTGACTGCTGGAGATGGTATGTCGCCGCTCCATCCTTTCCTAACACTTGAAATGTGTTACATCTGATGAGAAGCAAGCATGGTGTGCAAACGATGAAACACAGACGTCTGTTTCTATGGTTTTAATTTTTGAAATACCTTATCGCCAACTTGAGAATGAGTGAGCCATTCTTTAGTCTGCATATTCCAAGTGAAAATGGGTTGGTCAACATGAAAATCTGCTTAGCCAACTCGTTGTCCATTGCTTTTACTGAATTGTACATAGAAATAACTAAGCCAAAATTAGGGGACTCTAACATTTAACATCGAGTGGAGTTAATCCTGTAGCCTTAGGGACGTTGTTATTATTATAGTACACCTAGCACTCTAGGGGCGAAGATACTCCAAAATCAAACATTTCCGATAAGTCTTCAAACATCTGTTAACAATCAGAATAACCTCTGACTGATCATCACCTAAGGATGATAGGCCATTCTGATATCCAATTTCATACCATAGCATGGAAATGTTTAGGGAGATGGGCGGATTAAGCACACGGCGCAATTGATGAATGCCACTCCATATTTTATGACTTTTTGATTAATGCCACTCCATGTGTCATGGCTAATTGATTAATGCAATTCCATGTTTCATGATAATGGTCTCTATGCACCTAGCCTCAAATGCATTGCACTAAGAGCTAAAGGAGAGGGAAAGTTGGCCTGGGTCGATGTAAGGGCTTGTTGCATTACTTCAAAGTTAAATTGCTTCTTGCCCAGCTACTGCCCATACAACCATATTTGGTTGAATGTTTCTTGCACAGTCAGTGTTTGGGTCATCTTGCTTTCATCTTTGAGGAAATGATGGTGTTGCCCCATAAACCTCAGAAACCAAGCACTCCGTCTAGAGAGGTGGAACTGGCTTTCATAGACAATTGATATATTTCTTGGGTCAATGAAAACTCCTTTCGGCCCTTGAGACTATTTGCCCCAGTATCTTCATTGCTTGTTATCACCATGATCACTTTTTTAGGTCATGCTAATTGCCAAAGAGTTATCATGTGGGATAGGTGATCATCCCAGATATCCTGTGGATATAAATGCAAAGTTGTTAATTAAGGCTAACTGAAATTCCAGGTCCTATGTTGCATTCTCCTTATGATATGCACAGTTTTATGATACTATAGGAACATGATCACTGTTGCCCGTGAATTTGTTAGATACAAGCTTATATGATCAGTTGATCACTAAAATTTCCTGTGAGTTTTGAGTTATGAAACTAGATCTGTAATCATAACCTTGCAGATGCTTTTGAATTTTTTTTTATGTATTTTGGCATTGGTGTAGAATACAGAAGACACAATGTTATTGAGAGTTAATGGAAGTGGGAAGTCTTCTCATAGTCAGGGTGCTCAATTTCTAATATATGCACATACTATGATCTAAACTACATAGACATTTAGGGCTATGAATACAGGTTACAAAAAACTTTGGAAAGAGGGGTTGGTGCTCATATAAAGTGTGAGAAAGCTGTAAATATACGTGTTTGGTAAATGAATGGTGATTAAGATCTATTCATACTTGTCTCATATGGATTTATGATGGTTAATTCATGACTTCATGTTAGCTATTCAATTTGAGACTCGTGTTGTGTGAACTATGTTTTATAATGCAACTCGAAAGAATTCTTATGTCTATCATCGGTCTCACAGTTTATCCAAGACGAACTACTCTCTCAAGAAATTGAGGCTTACAGTGCTTCAGAAGGCGACCAGATCCCTCTCCCCCTTCTGCGCCTTCACAAGTTCATTGCACAATTGACGCCTGACACAGTGTCAGCTGAGACACCAGTGACTTTGAAAGTTGCAACTTTGCTTTGCATGAGAGACATGTGTCACTATGCTCGTATTAGAGGCTTGCATGTACTTGGATGTGTTATGGATACTGCTCTGTCTCTTGTGCGGACAGAACAGATCCAAGAAGCTTGCCAGGTTTATTCTCTAGAACTCATCTGGGCAATGCTGTGTAAATAAGTCCTGCCTTGAATTTAAGCTTGAATTTCAGTATGCTGCATTTAACTGTTCACTTGAGCTATTTATCAACAGTCCCCCCTCCCCCATCTCCCCCAGTGCCAACACACAGATGGAGCTATTTTCTGCTTAGCAGTTTACCAAGTAAACTCTACACATTAAATACCAAATACGGTACTTGATCTAGCTGATGTCTGTAGCATGTCTTCCATGTAAAAGGTTACAATTACAAACTGTGAATATTTTCCAAAGATTTTCATATGTTTTCTAAAAAGTGAAACCTTTTTTTGGTGATTCTATCTTCATGTTCTTCTGCTGAAGGAAACTTTGGAGTGCTCTGTACCTTTTCCTGGGACATGCGCCGAAGTCAGAAAACTTTCATATGTTGATTCTTCTTTAGTGACATGTTATTGGACCTTCTTCTAAAAAATTGGCTTACTAAAATTTCCGATGAAAACAATTGGTGTTTTTTTTTGGTCCTGGTTGAAAATTATCATTTTTGAGTTCTGATATTGTTTAACTTATGCTGGTGACTCTATACACTAGATTCTTATGCTCTTTCCCCGGCTTCAACCCCTGGTAGCTGCTTTGGGATGGGATCTTCTAGCTGGGAAGACAACAATTAGAAGGGAACTGATGCAGTCTTTGTGGGCAAGTAAATCCCAAGCTCTTCGATTGGAAGAGTCCTCTCCATATGATAATAAATTGGATGAGGTAAATATCTTTGACCCTGGTTAAGTTGCTAGCCAATTTCTGTTGGTGCCAGTGAACTGTGCTTTTGTACGGTGACAAGAATCCTCTACTTAGATCTCCTATATATGCAAGCTACAGATTTGCTTAACATGTCGCTGTTGTCAGGTGTCCTGTGTAGAAAATCTTTGCGATACACTATGCTACCGGCTTGACGTTGCTTCTTTTGTTGCTTGTAACAATTCTGGTCAACCGTGGAGTCTAAAATCCTCAATACTATTATCTGGAAAAGACATAGAACAGCGGTATGAAAATGCTCAATTTGATCCATTCGTGGAAAACTTCGTACTGGAGAGATTATCAGTCCAGAGCCCCCTTAGGGTAAGACTCTAAATTTGTTTTACTTGTACAACCCCACTGATTTTCCTGTCAGATGATTTGGATGTGTTGGTCAAATTTGATACTCTTTCCATCCCTTATACTCCTTATTTTGCCAATTTAGTCCGTCCCTCAAAAGTGTGTACTTTCCACTTTTAGAAACCTCCTCACCACTAACCCCTTTATATTTTATTCTCACTGTATCGACTTATTTACACAAAAACCAAGCATGACAAACCACTTACCTAACATTCACAATTAAATACAATACCGCTACAACAAATGTGGGCCCCTTTTTCCTTTCATCTACTCACTCACCAAACATTCATCGAAACTTGTGCCAAAACAGTGTGAGCACACTTTTAAGGGACGGAGGGAGTACTTATTACTAAATGGTCTAACAGAATTTTTTGAATTTATAGCTTTCTTATGCATGGTATTCCACCGATTTTTTTTTTGTAGGTGATATTCGATTTAGTTCCTCAAATAAAATTTCAAGATGCGATTGAACTCCTTAGCATGCAGCCTATTACTTCCACTCCAGATGCTTGGAAGAGGTGCAGTTTTCATTTACCCACTTCGTGGGGTGATTAAACATCTTGCTAGCTTTTAAGTTTCATTTTTATTTTTAAATCAGTGATCTATTCAGCTGAGGGTGGTAGAGTTACTTAGGGAAGAACCTTTCTCTTCCAGAATTTATGCTCACATGTTGACTGTGACTCTGCTGTTCTTTGTGGTTATTGACCCAAAGAAGACATTTATCAGTGATATTTGTTTGATGCAATCTCAATTATTTAGAACTTTGATATCAAATCTTGTTTTAGAATTCTGATATCTCCAGCTTCCATCATGATTCTGAAAATGATTTTGTTATCCACTTGCATAGCAGTCTGAATTATATATGAATGGTTCTGCTGATAATTTAGGTAAAATCAATTTAAAAAATTAATAGCCAAACAGATTACTTTTTCTCAGAACTTTTATAATTCTGAAATATCTTTGTGAAATACTATTGCTATGAGCCTTTTTCCTTTATATGAGGAGAAATTATAGATGCCTCTTCATGATAATTGTTAAGTTTCTATTCAGAAATTTTTGTTAGAACTGTGGTGGTTTATCGATGCAGCCTTTATCTTGTTCTCAAATCTCAACCATTATGTTGTTGGGTCATATTTGGAAATATTTACAAAAAGAGTTGTTGAATTTCCCAACCTCCCATGTGCATGTTTTCAGGATGCAAGATGTTGAACTTATGCACATGCGATATGCTCTCGAATCTGCTCTTCTTGCACTTGGAGCTATGGAAAGGAGTACAACTGATGGAATGGGAGATCAGCAAATGGCTTTCTATTGTTTGAAAGAACTGAAGAATCATTTTGATGCAATCACTAGTACTGCCCGCAAGGTTTTGTGAACTTTGTACTCTTCATATTTGTCATTATTGTCTTTCTGCACCAAAATGAGGAATTGTGACCTGCCCTTGGTATTGCTATAGTCACCATTCAGCAATGCGCTGAAAGTTAAGCAGCATGGATTTATGAATTATTTGATGCTTTCATGCTTCAAGCATGAAGTAGATTAGCCTCATTTACGGTTTAGGTATAGTTTTCGGCAGTTTCCTCTATGTTTCTGCTTCTGTGAGTCTAAATTTTGTCTTTATTATTTGTTGTTTTCTGGGTTTGGACTTTGCTTCCTTAATTGCAGAAGCATCGCCTACTTCAATATATGTGCTGTGGCTTTGACAATCTGGAAACATAAATAAAACAACTCCCTGTGTTCTTATTAATCAGGACATCTCTCTTGAATGATTCACACTGATAAGTTATTTGGAATGATGCTGAATTTTGTAGATAATACATGCCCACCTTGTTCTTTCCTCCAAATTCTTAACAACTATCTTGCTTTTCATCCTTTTATGTCAGTAGTTTTGGGAGTAGGATTGACTTTCAGTCAAATATTTTATGCTGTTAGTGAACCATTATTTGCTATGAAGGAGGAATGATTGTTTTTAATCATATCTCAACATGAAAGCCATCATCCTTTTTGCAGAAGATTGGGAAGTGCTCTAAACTCATAGCCTTTCAGTTCTGTTGTCATAAGTTGATGTTTCTTTCATTCTTTATCACTTCGTTGTACTGACTGGTGCTAGAGTATCTGTTTTTCTTTTCCCTTCATTATCCATCATTCATTATTCTATGGCTGGTCATTCTGAAATGCAGATATATACGGTGAACATAATAATCTCACTACTATACATGGACAATCTACAAATTGATTTGACACCTTATGACCTAATGAGAAGACTATCCAAGTCATTTAATTCTCGTGGTGGGCTACAAGTTGATGTAATAAGCAGAGAAGGGGGAAATGAGATGGTTGTCTCCTTTACAGGACAAGTACTTAATATTTTGCGGCAGCAACTACCATTATCAATATCTGATCTGGACAATTCCTTGGATGGCCATATATCTGCTGGAAGTAAACAAGCTTTAGAATGGAGAATTTTGACAGCAAAACGTTTCATTGAAGACTGGGAATGGCGCCTTTCTGTTTTGCAACGTCTCCTTCCGTTATCTGAACGCCAGTGGAGGTGGAAGGAGGCTCAGACAGTGCTTCGTGCTGCCCCATCTAAGCTACTTAATCTGTGAGTTTCTCTATTGGGTATGATTTATTGGTTCGATCAAGTGATAATTTTTCCATTTCTGTATGTAATTCTATGGAACTTGGAAAAACCCATGCAATTGCTGGTTATGTTATAAGAATAAGTCCATAATTTTGCAGTTTAGACATTGTATTTGCATGAGTATATGCTTGTATTATTGTGATAATAACAATTGATGCTCCAATGTTGTTGGCCGGTGGTGATTGCTTGTACTTCAGTTGCATGCAACGGGCAAAGTATGACATTGGAGAGGAAGCTATTTCTCGATTCTCTTTACCTCCAGAAGACAAAGCCACACTGGAATTGACTGAATGGGTGGATGCTGCATTCAACAAAACATCTGTATGATCCTAACTATTTCTGCAAATATCTTTCTTCATATAAGTTTTGATGGGTGCTAATTTTATGTTCTTGTGAAACTTCTCATGTATCTATAACATCTAGTAGATTCGATCTAGCATTTTGGTTTTTCCTGTGAAGACTTGTTTTTTTTTTTTGTGACGAGGTTTTC
Source organism: Salvia hispanica (assembly GCF_029641045.1). Lineage (NCBI taxonomy): Eukaryota > Viridiplantae > Streptophyta > Magnoliopsida > Lamiales > Lamiaceae > Salvia > Salvia hispanica. The sequence continues at coordinate 3,323,343 of NC_142694.1, forward strand.
TTTCTTGTGCCTCCCTAAGAACATTGCCTTTGATAGTTGACATTTTAAATTACCATGTCTGTGGCTATCCTGTGCTAGTAATCATACCAAATAAAATTATAACTGAGAAATCACGAATTCTAGCATGAAATGTAATGAAAAATCATGCTAAGTTTAGTTTTTGCATTTATCTCATGAACTTTTACAGAGGGATTTCAGAGGACTACAAATCTGATGTTGGGTTTGATTGAGTACTAGGTGGAGGATGTGGTATCACGTGCTGCTGATGGTGCTTCTGCTCAGGAATTAGATCTCTTGTCGTTGCGCTCTCAGTTGGGACCTTTGGCAGCAGTAAGTGTTTTGCACTCTTCTAAGCCCTGCTATGGTGAAGTTGCTGAACTTCTTGCAAACATTACTGACACAAATGGTGGTGGTTTTTTGTTGCAGATCCTTTTATGCATTGATGTAGCTGCAGGTTGTTCGCGGTTGCCGAATGTGTCTTCGAAGCTTCTGAATCAAGTATCATAACCCAATCTTCTTTGCTCAGTTTTTAAATTTAAGATTTTTTTGGTTATTACATCCTACATGTTCCCTCTGTTCCAATAAAAATGAAACGTTTTCATTTTTGGGTTGTTCCACTAAAAATGAAACGTTTCCTAAAATGGAAACAATATCATCTCTACTTTTTCATCTCTCTTACGTTATTCTCTCCTCGTTAACTCACAAAACACACTACATAAAGTCCCGTGCCGAAAAGCAAATGTTTCATTTCTAATGGGATGGAGGGAGTATTATTTAAAGTACTACTCCCTCCGTCCCGCTTAAGATGACGCGTTTTCCTTTTTAGTTTGTCCCAACCAAGATGACACATTTCCTTATTTGGAAACTTTCTCTCTCTAATTAATACACTCAACCACTTTTTCTCACCCCTATTAAAATATTCACCTTTCTTTCTCTCTCTATTTTAATACTTCCACCCACCTTTTCTCTCTCCAATTAAACACATTAACCAATTACTCCTAAAACCCCGTGCCGGCTAAGGAATGTGTCATCTTAGCCGGGACGGAGGGAGTAATATATACTCCCTCTGTCCCATCTCAAGTGATTGACTGCTTTACGGCATGCATTTGGGGAAAATGATAATAAATAGTTAAAGTGGAGAGAATAAAGTAAGAGAATAATGTAAATACAACTCTCTTCTACATTATTCTCTTTCTCTTACTTTACTTTCTCTTCACTTTAACTATTTATTATCATCTTCGCAAAACAATGGCCAAAAGAAATCAATCACTTGAGCTGGGACGGAGGGAGTACTAGTGTTCTTGAGTCTTATGCTGTAATGAGTGGAAAGGGGGTATTTTGGATTTTTTACATGATTTAGTATTGGAGTTATTGGTAGTGGAGTTCTTTCTAATGGTCATTTCTGATTTGAAATGAAATTCATGATATGATTAGATTGAATTTGACTCTAATCAATTTTGACGCTAGGCCCAAGTTATGCTTTCTGAGATCTATCCTGGTAGTGCTCCAAAGACAGGACCAAGTTATTGGGATCAAATTCGTGAAGTGGCCATAATTTCTATTGTGAAGCGTGTCCTTAGGCGCTTGTCTGAGTTATCAGAACAGGTAACTTGAGCTTTCGAGTTTTTGACACCAGAGAGCTATTCTGAATATCTATGATAATTCTATGCATTTGTCTTCAGAATCCAGATCATGTCTGTATAAAGCAATTCTATTAAAATGTTGCTGCTTCATTGTGTACTTTTTTGTCTATGTTATGACTGGTGATTCTGAATCATTTTATGGATATCATCAGTCTTGTTTGCAAAATGCAGTGGAAGTCAGCACGAAATTTATACCTAGGGCCAACAACATCTTTAATTCAACAATGAACAATGCATTAAGGAACTTGATATTATTTTTTTTTGGTAAAATTGCAATGTGATTTGGTTTCTTTGGAAACTAGTGTCAGGCGGATGAGGGGTCTTTAGAATCTTTGCATTTCTAGTGCATATCCTGTAAGAGATCATATTTCCTAATGTGAATTCTGACTTTCCTCTTGTTGACATGATATGGAAAGCATTGTTACCAACAAACATCTGAGTTTTCTCATGCTTTTGCTGATAGCAAATTTTGTGATATTGCTCCAAACCGGATCTAAAGAATATTTTGTTTTGTGTTTATTGAATACTTTATGACAACATTTTTATTTTTGTTATGCATGCTCAAATTCGTTTTTATCACATGGTTAGTCCCCACTTGTTTGTTAATTCATACCGCAGGACAAACCCACAGCTCTCCAGGCTCTTTTATCAGGTGAAGTGATCCTGTCATCATCAATTGAGTTTCACAGACAAGGTAACAGAGATCGGGCTCTTGTTATGCTTCATCAAATGATTGATGATGCTCATCAGGGCAAGCGACAGTTCCTTACTGGTAATCCCTTTGACGCTGTACATGTTTCTTCAGTGAACATAATTCTGGTGATGTGCAGATCTATCAACTAGGCTTGTAATTCTTATTATTCATTCAAATGTCAGGTAAACTACACAATTTAGCTAGAGCTATTGCTGATGAAGAAGCGGAAAGAGACCATGCTAACGGTGAGGGCTCAAATTCTGATGGGAGAGGGCTTCCAGGTTTTGACAAGAATTGGGTTCTGGGGCTTGGTTTAAGACCCTCAAAGCCGCCACCTTTGGCTTCAGAGTCTGGAGAAAGTAATGCAAATTCTGCAAGTTATGATGTAAAAAATTCAGAAAAAAGATTCTTTGGTCCCTTTGGTCCCAAGAGCACAACATTCCTTTCTCAGTTCATTCTCCACATTGCCACAATCGGTGACATTGTCGATGGGACGGACACCACTCATGACTTCAACTACTTTTCAGTAGTTTATGAGTGGCCCAAAGATGTAAAGTTTCTTTCTCCTCTTTATTTGTTTTAAATAATTTCTATCTTGTTTGTACCTTGGGAGATACATTTTCTCCATATGTAGGAAAAATTGTGCATATTCTATCTGGTCTGCACAGATTAATTTTAAAAGCTTAGATTTCTAAAAAGTTTTAGTTAATAATATTGATCTTTGGTCTGGATATTGACACAGCCATTGACCTTTACTTTACCATGCTCAAGGGCAGTGTGATTCTCATTTCATTATTCTCTTCCTCATTATCTCAAGCAACATATTGTGTCAAACCTACCTGTTTGTTTTACTGTTCTCAGATTTATTTCCTTTAATTTGTTTGCCTCATCAGAAGTTTACCCTGTTTAAATGTGTAAACATCAAAGTGCTGCTGGGTCCATTCTGACTTATCTTATTGTATCATTTTTCAGCTCTTAACTCGTTTGGTATTTGAAAGAGACAGTACCGATGCAGCTGCTAAGGTAGCAGAAATAATGAATTCAGATTTTGTCCATGAAATCATTTCTGCATGTGTACCTCCAGTTTACCCTACAAGATCTGGGAATGGTTGGGCTTGCATTCCAGTAATTCCCACTCTCCCTAGGAGTTATACTGAAAGCAAGGTTCTCTCACCCTCTTCTCGAGAAGCTAAACCAAAGTTCTACACACGTTCTTCTGCCACTCCTGGGGTCCCATTGTATCCTCTGAAGCTGGATTTAGTGAAGCATCTTGTCAAGTTATCTCCTGTCAGGGCTGTTCTGGCATGTGTGTTTGGAAGTACTATGTTGCACTGTGGCAGTGATCCAGCAATTTCTAGTTCCTTAAATGATGGCTTATTACCGGCTCCTGATGTTGATAGGTCCTTCTATGAATTGGCTCTTGATCAGTCAGAGAGGTCTGCTTATCAAATAATGTAGTAACTAGTAACATCATGTAATGATTTATGTAAAGTAACCCATGCGGTTCCTTTTGTTTTGATCTTCAGGTTTCCAACCTTGAATCGCTGGATACAAATGCAAACTAACCTTCATCGAGTTTCTGAGTTTGCTGTTATGACTGAACATGGAACAGATGATGTGAAAGATAATGCAGAACCCAAAACTGCTGTGAAGCGGTTTCGTGATATTGAGAGTGATTCTGAACCTGAAAGTGATGATATGGCTGTTGGTAATAACATTTCGCTGTCATTGCCTGAGGTTATGGACCAAAGCAATGCGACATCTGATGCCTGGCATGAATCTCCAAAGTCTAGAACAGCTGCAGATGTTAATACGGTATACCTTTCTTTTGATTGGGAGAATGAAGCACCTTATGAAAAAGCTGTAGAGAGGTAATATATTAATCATTATGTAACCTGTTGGAGAGTTGGAAAGTCATTATTTTTTGTTTTGTTTGGAGCCTAGTTAGTATATTGTTTTTGGCGTCACAAATATAGTATGATGTTGTCCACTTAAGTCATTGATCAATGCATCATTAACCGACCTTGCTTTTACGACTTTTGATGTTCATAATTAACATATCAATACCAAAAAAAAAATTCTATTATGTGCTAGCAATCTTAGGTACTGTGCTAACATATGTCTTGTTTCACTTCTGGGACCTCTTGTTTCATCGTACCTTCTTATTTTAACTAGTGCTCCTTTCTATTTCTTATATGATAGGTTGTTAAGTGTTACTATGGCTTTTCTCTTGGTGTGTATGAACATCTACTGACCTTTTCAATTTGCTGTCATAGATTGATTGATGAAGGAAAATTGCTGGATGCTCTTGCTCTTTCGGACCGCTTCTTACGCAATGGGGCCTCAGACCATTTGCTTCAGATGCTTATTGTAAGGGCCGAGGATGATGCAATTGCACAACAAACTCAAAGTAGTTCAGCCCTTCGTATCTGGAGCAATAGTTGGCAATATTGTCTACGCCTGAAGGATAAGCAGCTGGCAGCTAGACTTGCTCTGAAGTATGACTACTGGTTCAGCTCTCTGGTCTTTTCATTATTTATCAATTTTTATGTATTGTATTTGCATCTGTATATATTTGGGTAAAGTTGCATCTTACCATGTGGTCTTCCTTTTCTGATCTTTATTAATGTAAATTCTGCTACTCGTTGTCCCGATCTTTGGTACTGATAAATGCTCTCTCTATGCAAGTCCTTTCTTTTGTGCTACAGTTTTTTAAGGGAGTTATGCTCTTTAATTTCAGATATCTGGATAGGTGGGAGCTGGAAGCAGCATTGGATGTTCTCACTATGTGTATCTGCCATTTGCCTGATGGTCATCGACTTAAATCTGAGGTACCTGATTGGTTTATATCAACGCTTTGGGACTTTTTTCTTGTGATGCAGTATCAAATTTGACATTTTGTTCTTAATATTTTATGAATAGGTTATTCAGAGAAGACATGCACTCTGTAGATACAAACATATTTTATGTGCAGATGATCGGTACAATAGCTGGCAAGAGGTTAATTATATTTTCTTTCATTAATTGCTCAACATGAACAAAAATCTTTAATATTTAATGCTTGTCCTTTTCTTTTGGAGATCTACAAATCTCATTATTGTGCTATGCTATCAAATTTATTTCGATATAGGTAGAGATAGATTGTAAAGAAGATTCTGAGGGTCTTGCACTTAGATTGGCTGAGAAAGGAGCAGTATCTGCTGCTTCAGAAGTGGCTCAAAGTGCAGGACTTTCTATCGAACTTCGTAGAGAACTTCAAGGGCGTCAACTTGTCAAGCTTCTCAATGCTGACCCAGTAAATGGTGGAGGCCCTGCAGAAGCTTCACGATTTCTATCTTCTCTCCCTGACCCTGATGATGCTTTGCCTGTTGCAATGAGTGCAATGCAGCTTTTGCCCAATCTCAGATCAAAACAGCTTCTTGTATGTTGAGGGAGTTTCTTTCAATTCCGGTTAATATCTGAAAGTTGTATTTTTGGTTATGTCAGGTTAGTAAAACCTGTGTTTATTTTCAATAAGGTGCACTTCTTCCTTAAAAGGAGACATGGAAATCTATCCGAAGTTGAGGTTTCCCGGTTAAATGCATGGGCTTTAGGTCTTCGTGTTTTAGCTTCTTTGCCATTGCCATGGCAGCAAAGATGTTCATCGCTACATGAACACCCTCAGTTGATTGTAGAAGTTCTACTGATGCGGAAGCAGCTGCAATCTGCATCTCAGGTACATTATCCTGAACACATTACTTTGATTTATAGTCCATTAAGTTGTAAACCACCTGGTGCATTAACTTCTTACAGATCCTTAAAGAGTTTCCTCTCTTGAGAGACAATAAAACGATAATTGCATATGCTGCCAAATCTATTGCTATTAGCATGACTTCCCCTGCCAGGGATTCCAGAGTTTTAGTTTCTGGTACAAGACCAAAGCAGAGATCAAAGGCTGCCACATCGACACGGTCATCATTCAGTAGTAGCTTAAGTAACTTGCAAAAAGAGGCACGCAGAGCATTTTCCTGGACTCCTCGTAATGCAGGAGATAAGGGTGCATTAAAGGATAGCCAAAGGAAGAGAAAGAACCCTGGAGTGGCACAATCGGAAAAAGGTACTTTGGAAGCAATGTCTGGCATCCAGGAAGACCGGGTTTCAGTATTCACCGCAGATGGGCAAGAAAGGCTTCCTTCTGCTTTAATTGCAACAGAGTGGATGCTTACAGGTGACCCCGAAAAGGATGAAGCTGTTCGTTCTTCTCATCGATATGACAGTGCCCCTGACATTATTCTATTCAAGGTACTATATCATGTAATAGGAACATGGTGTCAGTTTGACAAAAAATGTCATGTACCAAAATGAAACAATCTTTGCTGGAAACGTGTGAAATTCTATAGCATATCTAGGTATCTTACAAATATTTATAGTTACTCTGAGTCAAATGCACTATTACTGAATATAAAAAACTACTAAATTGCTGTCTAGCTAATGGTTGTCTCCGTTTTCCCAAGGCATTGCTTTCGTTATGTTCAGATGAAAGTATATCTGGTAGAGGTGCTTTGGACTTGTGCATGAATCAGATGAAAGTTGTTTTGAGCTCCCAGCAGCTACCTGAAAATGCATCTATGGAAGCCATTGGCCGAGCATATCATGCAACAGAAATATTTGTGCAGGTATCCAATTGTGATAGTACTTTTTTGAACTAAAGTAAAAGCTTTCATGAAATTTTACCTGTTGATACTTGTTTTGTATTATGCAGGCCCTGCTTTTTGCTAAATCCCAGCTCAGAAAAGTTTCTGGGGCGACTGATTTGTCTAGTAATTCTGAAAAAAGCAGGGATGCTGACGATGCATCTTCGGATGCTGGTAGCTCTAGCGTGGGTAGTCAATCAACCGATGAACTTTCGGAGGCACTATCACAGGTTGATATATGGCTTGGACGTGCTGAACTTTTGCAAAGTCTTTTGGGATCAGGGATAGCTGCTTCCATTGATGATATTGCTGATAAAGAGTCATCTGCACATCTTAGGGACCGGTTGGTCCAAGAGGAACGATACAGTATGGCTGTATATACATGCAAGAAGTGTAAGGTATAAATATTGGATGGCATCTTAAGGGTTAATTACCCTTATAAAACCGAATAACTAACATTTTATTCTTACCCTTAAGATTGAGCTCTTTCCTGTTTGGAATGCATGGGGCCATGCCCTGATTCGGATGGAGCACTACGCACAAGCTCGTGTAAAATTCAAGTAAGTCAACAATTTTGAGGAGGAATGTATAAATGACTTTCTGCTACTGGTCATTCTGGTTTCTACTTTATGTCTTGTTTTGTGTTAGTGGGAGATGTTTTTGCTGTGTCTTCTTGGCTTGTAACTCGTAGAAATGTGCAGGCAGGCTCTTCAGTTGTACAAGGGTGATTCTACTACAGTGATACTAGATATCATTAATACTATTGAAGGAGGCCCTCCGGTCGATGTGGCATCCGTCCGATCCATGTAAGATTTCCCTCTGGTCAATCGTGTTTTTGGTGCTTATTACATCAGAAGAAAACTATGCAGTTTAAGGTTTTCAGATTTTAAAGAAGGCAATAAGAGAGTGCTACCAGCCTCGGTATTGCTTCCTCATTAATCATTGTGAAGTGAGATTTTGCTTAATCCTGCTAGCATGTGAAAAATGTTACTATGATCCAATGTGAACAGTAAACGAAAATCTTTGCAAGTGAAATATCGTTCTAAAAAAAATCATCAGTTTAGATGCCCTCCAAAAGATACGATGTCTGGCATGGATTCCACCTACAGTGATTTAACATATTATGATCTGATACTCTGCTAGTACATAATTTTAAAAGCAAAGCTTATGGTATTGTAGGAACGACTATTTTATCTACTCATACTTATTTGGTATTCACATGCTATGTGACCTTAGTATACGCTTGAATGGCATGGTGATAAAAATCTAGCATTTCCTAGAAGTGCTCAAAACCTTTTTGTGTAGCATCACGGGCTTCTTTCCTTGAATATAGAGAAATTAGATTTGTTGTTCAGCGCTCAGTGCATATATACGATATAAACAACATCTTGACACTCTCTCCAAAAGCATCCATAAGAAATGGAGGTTTCTTACCAATACAATTTAGTTTCTTTGGTGATTGATATTAACTAGTCTTTTTCTGGCCCATTCACTATGATATAGGTATGAACATTTGGCAAAAAGTGCACCAGCGGTCTTAGATGACCCTCTTTCGGCTGATTCCTATCTCAATGTCTTGTACATGCCTTCTACTTTTCCACGTTCAGAGAGATCCAGGAGGTTCCAGGAAGCCGCAAAGGATAATTCGTCGCATAATCCACTTTTTGAAGAGGGACCAAGAAGCAACCTTGACAGTGTTAGATACCTTGAATGTGTAAACTATTTGCAAGAAGTATGGCTCCAAATTCTTATGATTTGGTTTTTGTTTTTGCATTTTCTGTGCTATTTAGGTTTTGGTTCTAGAATAATTTTAGTGAGCTTATGAGTTATATCTCTATATTGTTTTCTCTTTTGAGGGGAAATCTCTAAACTCTAATATGATTTGTTTACTCTATATCTTTGAGACTTGAGTCTTACAAGCTGCAGAATAACACCATTTCACCTGTACACAGAGTTTAGTTACTACTTGATTATTGCTATGATTTGTGGTACTTAGCTGATAAATGCTCTTCCTCCAAAACATTCGTTATTCGTAGTGTTTTATATGAACTAGCAATATCTATTCTTGTTTAACAAAGTAACTCTACCAACTTCATTGTAGTCATCCATCTGGCCTGCATTAATAACAACTCCAAAACTTGTTAAATTGTGTTGCAGTACGCTCGGCAGCATGTACTAAGCTTTATGTTTAGGCACGGACGATATAAGGAGGGTTGCCTCTTACTTTTTCCAGCCAACTCTGTGCCGAATTCATCGCAGACATCATCTATGGGAGTGGTTACTTCAACTTCTTCCCCTCAAAGACCTGATCCTTTAGCAACTGATTATGGGACAATTGACGATTTATGTGATCTTTGTGTTGGTTATGGTGCCATGCCTGTCCTGGAGGAAGTGATATCATCAAGGATTTTGACAACACAGGATGAGTTGGTGAATCAGCATACTGCTGCAGCAGTTTCCCGAATTTGTCTTTATTGTGAAACTCATAAGCATTTCAATTATTTGTACATGTTCCAGGTAGATGCACTTCCTCATTCATTACTTCCCTCTTTTTTATTTCTTGTTTATAACTTACATTTGCACCACAGTTTAAGATTCCTGTGAAGTGAACAAACAAAATTGTCTCCTTGACAATGAGAGTATATTACGTTTGTCACGTAATCTTCATTATGATGCCATAATTTCTGGTTTGCCCTTACTAGTCAACGTGTGCCATTGCTTGGAAGTCAATCCTGACTATTGAACTTTTTACTTACTGTTTCTTCACTATGGATCTGTTGATATATACTCCATTATTAAGCGTGTGATAACCATTTATTTTTTCCTGTGACGAGTACTAATTAGAGCATTTACTGAGATCAGACCAAATATATATATATGTAAAGAAGCATAATTTGTAGGTTAATTGTCTTAGTTAGTGGCATGTGTTCCCCATATCATGCCCCTTCGCATGGGAATGCATGCTTTTCATAACACACAAGACATGACTACTGTTGATTTTTGCATACATTTTACTCATCACTTTGAATTGATGGCTTAGGTGATCAAGAAGGACCATGTAGCCGCTGGCCTATGCTGTATTCAGTTGTTTATGAACTCTGCTTCTCAAGAGGAAGCTATTAAGCACTTGGAAAATTCACAGGTGAGTGATATACAAGTCTTCATTGGTGTTTACTTTGTAAATGCTTATGGATCTAGCAAAGTTCTTGAGGATAAAAAAGGAGGTAGTAAAGCTAATTTGAACCAGGGTCGATACTCGATAGGATCTTAAGGACATAAATTTGTTTAATTAACCACAAGTAAATATGAATATCTCTCTCTTACTACTTTATATGCAAAACTTTAACTCACTCCTTAAAGTTGGGAAGTGAGAATAAGTCAGAGACAAATCTTTGACATGTATTAAGATTTAAGACTTCCAGTTCTGTTTAGACATTTGACTTTGGTTATAGCCATACTGATAAATGATATAATATGCACATGAACTGCAACGTATGATGGTAGTAAAAGAGAAGAACACTAAATCTTGTCAAAAGATGCAAAACATAGAATGCAGAGCTTTATTTTTCCCCTTCACTACGTAAACAGAAAATTTAATAATGGCCAGCTGTATCGGTTTCTAAGATGTGCTCAAAAACCCTGGTTTTAGATTTGTTATAGTAGGACTCTAGAGACTCCTGGCACTGTAAAACTTCAATATGCAGTTATTTCTCTTCTATTTGCGACTACATTAATGATGCTATCAAACATAAATTTTCTAAAATACGCAGTTGTCTAGATAACAGAATCCATGTCCATATCTGAATCATAGTTAGTGCCTTTGGTTGTGTGGAGTAGTGTTTATGTTGGCCCAGAAAATAAAAATTGGCAATTGATAACCTAGCGCAAGTAGCATGCTCCAGGATTAATTGTTCAGTAGGTCAGGCAATATGAGTGGTACCTGTTACCACTTCCTCACATTGCTCACAAAAACTACTGTGTAACAACTAATGACCTATATCATGCGTGAAAAACTAATTTCTGGAGATCTAAACTGCTGGGAAAATAAACAGCATAAAAAGGTAGAACCAATTTGAATGTATTGCAAAGTGCGTGCTTTTAAACTGAAAAACTTGTTTGTTCATCTCATGTGTTTGATTTCAAAACCTTTCTTTGAACTTGCGCCACCAAATTTTACCATAGAACAATTTTCAGCATTAAACTAAATTGAGGCAGACTTATCTCAGTAAATAACACTCAGAATAATAGTACTAACTGATGACTGACATTGCAATCTCATTGTATAATTCTATACATTTTATTTTTTGTTTCAGATGCATTTTGACGAAGGGCTATCAGCAAGATCTAGATTTAGAGATTCCACAAAACTTGTCACCAAAGGCATCCGGGGTAAAACTGCTAAAGAGAAGCTAAGTGAAGAAGGACTAGTCAAATTTTCTGCTCGTGTTGCTATTCAGGTACATATTTGCAATTGTTCGCCGAAGTTAGTAGCTGGTAGGCTATTCTTTGTCCATCTTCAAAATTGATTGTCATCGATAAGATCTCAGTCGTACCAAGTATTTCGATGTGGTCGCGCCCATTTGGCAAGTGGCTTGTGCTACATAAGATTTTTGCTATATGCATATTTTTTCTTGCTTCTTCTTTGGGCCCTTAACATCAAAAGATGATTCTTCACACTAGAAAATTTTATCTTGGTATTTTATTTATTTTTATCAAATTTATCTTGGTATTAAATATGTATTCCTTTTAGTTTGTGTTTGTTAATTTAACATCTTCAATGCCCTTGGTCATGTCTTTTTAAGTGGCGGTTAACCCTTAGATTATGGGATAGAGTGTTGAAGGGTTTGCACGTATGATGCTTCAGTCATGATTTGTTTTGGCTAATCTTGAAGTCTTATTTGCAAAGATGAAGTGCTATAGGGAATACCTTTCCAGCCCCCTATTGGTCACTGTACCTAGAAAGAAATGAAGCTAATTTTCAGGATCAAGATGATCCTTTGAGCTAGTGGGGGAATGGGGATAGAATAGAGTTTGGAGTTGCTTCAGATTTTGCTAGAGATTGGGACTGTATCTTTACTAGGATGTTATCACCTAGTGCAAATCATTTCATCAACTAAGCATCTTATATATTTCAAATGCTTTATTACACTTTGCAAACCAATAAATTTAATATTGTTTAGCATAGTTTTCTATCTAATGGTTTGATTGCATCTCAAAATTTCAACTTTGTTTATATTTGCATATGTTTGACAACTTGTAGATTAATGTGGTGAGAAGCTTCACTGATGCTGAGGGACCTGTATGGAAACACTCTCTTTTCGGGAATCCAAATGACCTGGAGACATTCAGGTTCTACCATTTTTCGTGTCTTTCTCTTGTGAACTATGTAATGTTTGATCTGTCTATCCTATGTGTACTCTGAATCAGTTTTTATATGTCCCAATACATAATCATACTACATGTTCTAAATTTGGCAGCTAGGTTTTTATAGCTGTCCATAATTTGATGTTATGTCCATGTATTCAAATCAAATTCAAAAGGAGAGCTTTCTATCTTTTTCTTCGTACTTTCTCTATATGATGATATAGCCACAGTAAGTGTACATTTCAAATTTCTTTTACAGGGAGCTCCATAAATTTTCATCCAGCTCAAAAGTTGTAGCTTTTGTTCTAGAATTTTTCTGCATATGTGCAGTCTTTAATCATTAAGGTCATTGAGATGTTCAGGACATCTTATCCATTTGTGCTGTTACCGTTTAATGTCATAAACCAAGCACATTACGGCATTCCGATTATTTCAGTCCTTTCAGTGATTGAAACCTACATCTCTCTCCTCCTCTGACTTGCCACACCTTGCCCAGTGCCCACTGCTTTCATGCTAGTATGCTACTGAGGAGTTTTATTGTGGGAGCTGTATTTGATCGTTATCCTTACCAAACTTTTAATTTTAAATGCAGGAGAAGATGTGAAATTGCCGAAACTCTTGTTGAGAAAAATTTCGACTTGGCATTCCAAGTAATATATGAATTCAGTCTTCCAGGTAACATCCTGTCATTTTAAACTTAGTAATTTATGTATTATACATTGTGAAGAGTGACACCTTCTGCTGACACCATCCCAGCTGTTGACATATATGCTGGAGTTGCTGCATCACTTGCTGAAAGGAAGAAAGGGGGTCAATTAACTGAGTTTTTCAGAAACATTAAGGGTACCATAGATGATGAAGATTGGGATCAGGTAATATAGCTATCTGCTTTGCTAATTTCCATGTGATCCCCTGTGTAAGAGATGGCTAATGTTGTTGGGATATTTCTATATTTATGAGACTTAGTGCTAAATGTGTTGGTTTATCCAAATCTGAAGGGGAAATATCATAATTGTGTCAGAATTGGTAGTGCATCTTGTTTAAGTTTAAATAATGCTAATATACTGCAAACAGGTCAGATAACTTGCAAGATATGTGAGTCAATCTGCACTTGTTGCCAACTACTGGCCTATTAATGTAGTTGGCTGGGAACTGTTTAAGATTGTTTTAAATAGAAAAAAAGATGTACCATATATGATACTCAAATTAAATAACAAATCTAGAAGTAGGGACCATGGTGGTTTTTCAATCATGTCTGATGCCCAAAGGTGTGGGTCAGCAAGTGAGGTTTTGTTTCTCAGTTTCCAAAAATGATTCAGCACCTTGTTTTGGAAATATACCCTCCGTCCCATTAATAAGGTCGCAAAAGGATCTGGGCATGGAATATAGCTTCAATGTTCATGCGCATTATGAAGCACTGAATTGTAATTTTTGCTTTAGTTACATTCATTGGATATGATGTCACCTTGCGAAATGCACTGACATCTTAATGAAATATTGAATATTTTTTGCAGGTCTTGGGAGCAGCTATTAATGTGTATGCCAACAGACATAAGGAACGCCCTGATCGCCTCATTGACATGCTGACTAGTAGCCACAGGAAAGTACTTGCTTGTGTTGTCTGTGGCCGACTAAAAAGTGCTTTCCAGATAGCATCTAGAAGTGGAAGTGTTGCTGATGTTCAATATGTCGCACATCAGGTTATTCTTCCATTTCTTTGGATTTCTTATAGTTTATGTACTCACTTCCCTTATTTTCTCTTTCTGTTTGATCCTTACTACATTACTATAGTAGTTATAATATTGATACACTCTTTGCATGTGCTTAATTATAAAAAAATATTTCATATTAGTTTTTGCAAAGGCATGTTAGTTATTAATAAAGGTGGAAACGATTAGCTATTTAAAAATAGAAATTATAGATGACCCACCTCAAGAGTGAACTAACGTAAAACCTTCGAGAGTAGAATGTTAGTAGGCCCACATTCGTCACCTTGTGAAAGGTCATTGCTTGACGGCACGAACCAAAATATGACTATCTATGGCCGAGTATGAATAAGTATTGAGGGTGTCATAAAGGTATCAGAATTCTTCTTTATGATTCTCCATGGTTAAACATTAACTCCTTTCTGCAGGCATTACATGCCAATGCACTTCCAGTTCTTGACATGTGCAAACAGTGGTTGGCTCAATACATGTAGCTCGACAAGCTTACAGTCAATTTTGAGATGTCTGCAATTCACTACACTGCTGGATCGTCAAGTGTTGGAACCAATAGTATATCCAAGTTACGTGGTGAACATCACTCTGATATGAAATTCTGTTTTTCGGTTCCAAACTGGGGAGCAGTTGGTTTGAAGACCCACCCAGGCTAGAAATGAGTTACCCCTTAGTGACTTGTGATTCTGCTACAGCCATCGTTAGAAGACGATTCTTTGGAGAGAATTGGAAATGCAGGCATATAGCTCCACAGACAAACAGAAACCGGAACTAACTAACATCAGAAACAGGTTGCCAGTCCTTTTTTGTGTTTTCCTTCCAGAAGCTATGATGATCGGACGATCGGTGAATATATGGTTCAGAAAAATCTTGGTTCAAAACCAAGTCGCAATAGCTGCTGGTTGTTTTGTTTGTATAAAAGTTGTCGATACAAATACATGTACAATGTAGAGGGGGCCCACTGAACATGGGAGGGACAAGGCTTTTTTTCTTTGTTCCTTCATGGGAGAGAAGGGAGGAGATGTCCAGTTTTTAGTAGTCGCCGAGCTCCTTTCAAGTAAGTTATATACATGAAGCTATTTATCTTTGTTTAACAGCTTATGTTGTATGAGTATTGGTTATACTGCATGATCCTTACACCTACATTCTTTTGTATCTTTCCTTTTTTCCCAAAATTTTTGCTTAAAACTCTCGTTATTTTCTGCAATCCATTATTTTCTGTGAATATAATGTTGAATATGGTTACAGCTTTGGTTTGCTGTTTGTAGAAACTAGAAACTTCATACATGTGCTCTTGAAATTATTATTTTTCAAATTTCCACGAAAAGCCATTACATCAAAAGGGGCAGCGGTGAACTACTACTAATTTCTTTTTAAATATTTCCATTATGAATCTATGATGCTCACTCACAGATATTCATTTATTTACTCATTAATTTCCCAGGGTCAACGATATGGCATACATCCACATTCAATATTGCTAAATACTTGCCCAATTGGGTATAATAACTCCCAAGTCGGTGAATGATGCTAGCAAAGAAAGTCAACTTCTCTTGTTTGGTTGAAGGGCCAAATTAAGCATGATATAATTAATGAGGATAATATGAAATAAGGTCGGCATATTTTCTATCGCTTATTTAACCACGAATTGTGGGTATAATGGCATTATAATGTTTTCAGTTTTGGTGTTGGTGGAATGGGAGTCGATATTAATGGCAACTAAGCTTCGGCTGTTTTTAGCATTCCCAGATCAAGATTGTGACTATTGGAGAAACGTGTCATTACTGATTTTGATCAGTTTTATACTTGAATGAATATCTATATGACCGTTTATCAATTCAAGAAAACTTTGGACCACACAGTGAATATGGGAGTTTTAGAGGCAAAACACACTTTAGGTCTATTCCAGATTTCCAGTAGTAAAATTTGTTTCAATAGATACATATTTTGTTATGCAAATCCCTATACTTTCAATGGCTTGGACGAATTTAAGAGATTTATACTACTGCCACCTCTTAAATTAACTATAGGGATTAACTTGAAAAAAAGTATTCTATTGAAACAACTGACATTATATTAGGACATCAAAATTATCATTGCCGGGTGTACTAAATCATATCGTTTACTCGTGTTTGATAAGAATTTACTTTTGTAGAATATTTGCCATGCTATACTTATATACTATAGGAAGAGTATATTTAACTAAGAATTAAGTATTTGACATGTTTTATTACAATTTTGAATAATTTTTGTATATAATTATTTTTGGGATTAGAAGCTGTTTTTCGATAATTGCACAAGTCACGTAAAATCTCATGTAAAAGTGCTATTCAAAAGTTAAAAGTTTAGGTCCGTTAAAATCTCAGTCACGTGTATATGAATGTGGCGGGATTTATGGGATTAGAAACTGTTTTCGATAATTGCACAATTGAAAAAAACAGATGAGAAATCCACCGAGAGCAGAAAACTTACTTCTTTAGGCTTATTGTTCTCGTAAATATTTACTCACCAGCATATATTTTCTATGTGTATTTTACAAAAAAATAAATTATAGTATAAACCATCTAACCTATCAAAATTCATAGATATTACTTATAATTATATTTATGCTTTGATTTAAATATGATGAAATAAAAAAAAAACCCAAGTCAGCTAGAATCAATTTGGACTGTTACTAATCTAATGTAGTATGATCTATGATTGAAATCAAATGAAATTTTCCATTGTCACAAAACTGTGCATTACTGTACATATGAAGAAATATGGTGTCTAAGTTACTATGAGAGAGAAGATTTCTACCATATCCAACCCTATATAAGTATACATATCCAGAGCCCATAGGTGCATTGCATACAAAATAAAATTAAAACAAAATGCAGCCAAGAATAAAATAAGAATTATAACCGTTTTTTTTTAGGCTAGCTAAATTGGCAGGAAAGGATGATTGTTTTAGCCATTTTTGGTTTTATGGACTCTTCTAATACTGGCTTACTCATTTTTTTTTCCATAAAAGAAGCTGTGGATTGATATGATATTTAATTTTTAAATAGGCAATAAATGCAATCTTATGACTTTGCGGGCGTCTAATCCTCAAACCATGCCAGACAAGGATTTGTATTATATACTGAGATAAGTCAAAATCGTGTATGTATATCATATTTATATTTTAGATTATCATAATCAACTATAATATTATTAACTGACATTTAGCTTATAAAAATACATAAAATAGCTCTCATGAGTCCCACTACTTTAGGAAACTCAAAACACAAACAACATATAAATATATATACAATCAACCTACGGTGCTAACTGCAAAGGCGAGACCTTTATCACTCCCATGTTTTAGTAGTTGTTAGTTTTAGATTTTGGTTTGAAAAGAATATCATATTAGAAAAAGATGTCAGCATCGGACGGAAGGTCGCCGACGACGGCGGATATGAGATCGCCGATGACGGCGGACATGAGATCGCCGATGACGGCGGACATGAGATCGCCGGTGCCGCTGCTCTACCGGCGGCATTCCAGCGGCGAAATAAAAAATCTCGCCTCGATTTCGAGCAGTTTGTTGCCTGCTTTTGGTACAATTGTAGGAGAGAACACTCCCACTTTGGCAAAATATATTATTGCACCTTACGATAGAAGATACAGGTAACTCGTCTCTCTCTTCTACACACATATTATACGTGTATAAATACATAGAGTATATCTATATATCGACTTTGATCTTTTTGTATATTGCTTAAGGCATGAAACATCACTACTTGCTTAGGATTCTACCTTTTTGTTGAATATAGAAGTATATAAAGAAAGATAGTAGTACTCAATATTAACTCACACAAAGAGTCATGGAGTGCTTACTGTGTGTGATTTGTACGATCGAGTTGATGAGGAACCCTACCGTTTCTTCAATAAAACCTTTTTCTTTTTTCTTTTTCTTCATTAAACAAACCGCCTTTAAGTTCCAAGGAAATTTGTTTTATTTGTTCTATTCAGTTTTTGACTTTGTTTATTTTTATATTAAGATTGATTCATATCATATTCAATGCATTAGCCAACTATGCATATATTGTTTTGGATAGTCAAACCGATATATGATTTGTTACGTAAAAATGTTATATTGGCACTTGGCAGCCCGTAATATCACCTGAGTATGTGACTTTTGGATCGCCAAACGGATATATAGGAGTATTATTTTAAATATAATTATTATTAATAAAAAAGTATTGCTATATTATATATCCATGATTAACATCCATAACCAAAAAAATTGAATTTTAAAATTCATATTCTATATTTTTAAAACGTTAAGCACACGATTCACTGAATTACCGAAAGAGAATTTTATCTTTCTGACCATGGGCGCTACAACGTGCCTAAATTTCAGGAGACTCAAAGGGAGATATTATTTGACTTCTCATTTGCCTTTCTAACGTTCTAAGATAATTTAATGAAGAACATAATGGCCCACTACTGCTAATTGATTACTCTTTATTTTCGTGAATCATAACATATACTAGTATAGTATAGTATAGTATATTTATTTCTTTAATAAAAAACAAAAATAATGTACAAAGATTTTCAACACCTATTTGCGAATTCTTGCACTTCACATGCATCAGTAACAGTTCTAATAGGACTTACGAGACTGTGTAAATATTCCTATCTAGCTACCGGCAGATTTGTCTCTTTGAAGGTAAAATAGAGAAACAATGCTTGTAATATACGCCCCATCATGCATATTCCTAGTTCCTTGTAATTTTGGTAATATACTAGGGTTATATTCGGCTGAATTTTATGCTATTAACTTTTTAATATTTTTCTAGATCCTGTAAACGTTAATCTATAATACCATCCAAAATATGCTTTTGAAATGCTTAAAGATGTTATAAGTTGCGACGACTATTAAACTATTGTCTATAATATGGTAATGTAACCAGAAATGTCGAATTATGTCTATCGTATACTTATACGAGTATGAATTTATGTTATTCGATTTGAAAATGGGAGATTATTTTTAGCAAGTGGTATCAGTTCAACTTCAGGTCTTCACCTAATAGCCCAATTTTAGGAAATTTCCTGTGGGACTAACCCCAAGTGGATAGTATATATAAATAGATTACTGTTTTTTTTTGCATCTTCATGAGGCCCTAGATTTTATTCAAATCGAAAACATGAAACAATTCAACATGTGGAAGTAGAGCAAGGCAAGATACTGGAATAACATGGAAGAAACAGACATGCATTTATGACTCTAGTTCTATTTCATTGAGGAAGTACATGAGAAAGAACGTACCCGAATGTGATGCAGGTGATGGAAACTGGCAAACCTTTCTTGAATTACTCAAATACATTAAACAAATTATTCACCTAAAACCAATAAGAATCTATGAGGAAGTATATTTTCTGTAGTTTTATTTCATGGGGGAAAAACATCAACGTAGAACAATGTGATGCAGGTGGTGGCAAACCTTTCTCGTGGTGCTGGTGGTGTACTCAGCATGGGCGTCTCCGTTTGAGCTAGCTTTCAGGAAAATGTCAACGAGTGCGCTCTTGCCGATTGATCTGACAGTTGATCTCTTCTTTGGAATTGACATCGTCCTCACCTTCTTCGTCGCTTACTTGGACAAGACAACCTATTTGCTGATTGATGATCAAAAGAAAATAGCAGCCAGGTACCACTTGTAACTACAAGCTAGGTATTGGGATGATCACAAACCTGAGTTTTCTTTTGTTCAGGTACATTTCGCATATGTGGTTCCCGATGGACGTTGCCTCGACTCTTCCATTCCAAGTCATCTACAGGCTCTTAAGTGGGAAGATGCACTATGGTGATGTCTTTGGCTTCCTCAACTTGCTCAGGCTGTGGCGACTCAGGCGTGTTAGTGAGCTGTTTTCTCGGTATGTACATGGTTCCACATGCAATGAACAAATGCTAAAAATTTCTTCATTTTTTGTTTGATTCGGTAAGTAAAAACCAATTTATACCTTACTTCCACCAGGTTAGAGAAGGACACCCGCTTCAGCTACTTCTGGACGCGATACATTAAGCTGATATGCGTAATTATCTCTTCCTTGATCAACTTGAACTATTCGAGGCGTGTGTGCACCTGAATAAATAGTAATGCAGGCTGTCTATGATTCATGACAGGTGACATTGTTTGCAGTACACACTGCAGGTTGCTTCTAT
Source organism: Salvia hispanica (assembly GCF_029641045.1). NCBI lineage: Eukaryota > Viridiplantae > Streptophyta > Magnoliopsida > Lamiales > Lamiaceae > Salvia > Salvia hispanica. The sequence goes on from NC_142694.1 coordinate 3,343,625, forward strand.
TACTGGTTGGCTGTACATTACCGTGTGTCGAGTGATACATGGATCGGATCTCAAGTTCCTCATTTTGAGCAAAGGAGTGTCTGGCTGGGATATACCTACTCCATGTATTGGTCGATTGTCACCCTCACAACAACGGGATATGGCGACCTGCACGCGGAGAACACAGGAGAGAAGATTTTCTCCATATTCTACATGCTTTTCAACATTGGCCTTACTGCCTACTTGATTGGAAACATGACCAATCTCATCGTCCACGGTTCTATGCGAACGTTCGCCATGGTATTGAATTATAACCCTCCTGAATGTACCTGCACACATGCATTTCAAGCCAGAAAATTCTCAAAATTATTTACTGTACAAAACTTAGCATATGTATATCTTGCTGTAATGATACTAATTACTGCAATGTTGCAGAGGGATGCCATCCATGAGATATTACGGTATGCGAGCAAGAATAGACTACCGGAAGGGTTAAAAGAGCAGATGCTGGCACACGTCACGCTGAAATTCAAGACTGCAGAACTTCAGCAAGAACAAGTACTTGTAGACCTACCTAAGGCTATAAGAACAGGGATCGCGCAGCATCTCTTTCATGAAACTGTGGAGAACTGCTACCTCTTCAAAAGAGTCCCGGAAGATTTTATTGTTCAGATGGTAATTTCCACTCTTCTGATTTTCGATCAATCTCGTGGTGTGCAAAACAGAGTTACCTATCATGGATATCATAAACAATCAAGTCATAATATGAAAATTATACCTTAGTCCAGATGAGGATTCCAAATACTTTGCTGCCTGTGACAGGTTCCTGAGATGAGAGCAGAATACTATCCTCCAAAAGTAGACATAGTCATACAAAACGAGATATCAACAGATTTCTACATCATAGTATCCGGAGCAGTGGTATGACAGATGGCCTAATTCAGTTATGTTTTTGCATACTTCTGCAATTGAATCATCTTCTAATTTGTTCAACTACAGGACATAATAACAAACAAGAATGGGACAGAGCAGGTAAGCCGCTTTCCTTTCATTGATACGACTAAAAGCATGTAGTAGTAGTATAGTATAGCACTTTATATTGCACTTCCACAAGGAAAATAGTATTTAAGCACAAGGATTTTTGAGATACAAGAATACAAATAAGAAAACTTCTAATGAATGTCAGGAATCATGTAGACAGTATCAGCTAAACAACATTTTTCAGTGTAAACATTAATAGGTTCTATAAAGGAAATGCAGGGCCCCAAATCCATTAACAAAATCCTTCTCTTCTGGCTTTCTTTGACATGTCAAAACATCCTGAACAGCGACCCTGAAACAGAGTTGCAGATGATACTATCAAAAGCATAATACATTAACATTATTACAGGGCTAACAGAAGGAGGAAATGATAAAGACAGAATATATGTTCCCTGTTTATTAAAAATGAATATTCTGCTAGCAAACATACAAATATCATGCCAAAAGCAGATAATTACATAACACAAAAGATCTAAAATAATTCAGAAGAACATAATCCTTTTTACTAACATTTTACATGAATAATAGGGATTGTAGGTTAGGTTCAACTTCATTCAGGATGCTCATAAGATCTGACCATATATTTTCCAGTTTCTGTCAGTTTTAAAGTCTCCAGAGATGTTTGGTGAAATCGGGGTGATTCTCAATGTTCCCCAGCCTTTTACAGTAAGAACAAAGAGGCTTTCTCAGGTTATCAGAATTAGTCACAATCATTTCAAGCAATTGGTGCATCCAAATAGCCCAGATGGAAAGATGATCGCCTCAAACTTTATTCAGGTCAGAATCTTAGACTTTTATTTTCCTGTAAAATCCGGTTAAATGAACTTTACAAGCAGCAAGTTGAGATTATTGTATACAGCTAGTACAAAACTCTTTGTATAATTGTTTAGATCATCTTTTACTAATGAAAACCTTAATCATCATCTGTGTCTTAATTCACTAACTTATTTAGCAAATGATCATTCTAACATGCATCTGAACCAGCATTTGAAGGGCCTAAAGAAGGTGGAGCTAGAGGAGATGCCATTTATAATGGATCTGCTGGATGAAACAAATGTAGAGGTAACACCCCCACCCCGCACTAACCAATGCCTAGATCATGACTTGCTGACGTAAAATCTCCTTGGCTCAATGAGGAGAAAAAGATAAACATGGAGAGATTACTTTATGACCGGATAAAGGAGATAAC